>NC_058132.1:518371061-518441468 GCF_016433145.1 Gracilinanus agilis
CATGCATATATATATATATATATATAAATTCCTCCCTACAGTCTGTAATCTGGACAAAATGACATACTCTGTGTTTCTTATACATAAAAGCCCATCTCCTAATTCTTTCTTTTGCTTTTTTACTGACTATCTCATATTTAGATTGTACTTTTTTTCTCACCTCTTAATGGAACATCTCCTTTCAAGACATAGCTCTTTAATGAACTTCCATAAAAAGCTTATTCTTATATCCCTCAACTATTATATTTTTTCTTTAATTTTCTCACATATTAGCTATATTTATTTGTATTAATTAATTTTCTATTTCTTCTGATTTTGTTGTATTTGTCCTTGGGTTTTTTTTTCCACCATGAAAATATAAAATCCTAAATAGGCCAAAACATTTTGCACTATAAAGTGTCAAATGGAAGATTCAAAGAAGTTTGCCTTATTCCAGGTCCAATATTCTATATACTTAATCACCTAACTTGTCTTCTTTTGCTCATCAAGGTCTTTGAAAGTATCATTTGTTTCATAACTTGCATTATTATTTCAGAGCTTTGGAGACTGTCTAGCACATATTAAATGTATTACAAATGCTTGTAAATTAATTGCTTGATTGGTTTGCATAAGGGTTAATTAACTCTGTACAAATTTGTTACACACATAAGAATAAATTTAGAAAAAATGAAATGAATTTAGCTCACAGGCACTCATCTTATACATTTACAGTGATTCTTTTTGGATGGCACATGTAATGCACAAAGACCGTGGCAGCAAATTGGGAGACATCTAGCAAAATCATGTATTATTTCTTAAAGTCTGATGATGTTCCAACCTTTAAGATCTTTGCTAAGAAAAAAATTCCTGGGATTGAGAACCAGGCCTAGAGATGGGAAGTCCTGGGTTCAAATTTGGCCTCAGACTCTTCCTAGCAATGTGACCTTGAGCAAGTCACTTACCCTTTTTTGTCTATCCCCTATTACTCTTCTTATTGGTAGAAGGTAAAGGTTAAAGAAAAGAAAAATAAAAATATTCTTATCAAGGATTTTAGTTTTACTGACAAATGTCTGTCTTCTATTAAGCAATTAGGTGGTGCAATGAATAGCGTTCTAGGGCTGGAATTAAGAAATTCTCAGTTCAAAACCAGCCTGATATTTACTAGCTATACGATACTAGGCAAGTCATTTAAACTATGCCTCAATTTCTTCATCTGTACAATAAAGATAGTAATAGCTCTTCATAGGGTTGTTGTGAGCATCAAATGAGATAATTATAGAGTACTTAACATAAGTGTATGGTACATAGTAGGTAATTACTAAATCTTTATTTCCTACCTACTAAACTTTTCTAGAACATGCTATAATTAAAAATAACAAATAGAAAAAACAACTAAGCCCAACAGTTGGTTTTGTTTTGTTTTACAGAAGGTTATAACTTTAAAAAAACTCAATCTATTTGGTTAATGTTAAAAATCCTATTTTTTTACTCTTATGGAATTAGAATTACCTTATCTTACCATATCAATGAACTTCAGCAAATCTTTTCATGTATTAGCTGTGTGACATTTGGCAAATGATTTGATGTCTCTATGTCTCAATTTCCTCATGCATGAGATAGACATAATATTGACACTATCTTCTTATTGACACTATTGTGATATTCTCTTTAAAATCATGAAACATAAAAATAATAAATGAGAAATTAATAACATTAATGATAATGAAAATATAAGAATATATAGATAATGTTTGTTCATATTTATATTTTCATAAATATGGTTGTGGTAAATTCTCAGATAACCTAAGATGGAGCCATACAAAAAGAAGATTGTGAATACCTGTTTCTGGAAGACAGGAAAATTGGTGCATACATGGACATTTTGTGTTGGGATCAGTTTCTTTCCATTGGCTGTGTACCTTATCTAAAAATGAGAAGTTAACTAGAGACTCTTTGATATCCCTTCAAGTTCTAGTTCTTTGATAACTCCAGTACTGCTTAAAGTTTATGCTTTTTGTATTGACTCCAAGATGGAAGGTAAGGGTTTAAAAATAAATAAATAAAAATTATTGACCCCTTTAGATTGCCTTCATAGTTTTAAGTAGATATGATAGATAGATAGATAGATAGATAGATAGATAGATAGATAGATAGATAGATAGATAGATAGATAGATGGATCAATGGATAGATGGATGGACAGATAGACAGAAAGACAGGTAGGTAGACAGACATACAGGAAGAAAGAAAGAAAGAAAGAAAGAAAGAAAGAAAGAAAGAAAGAAAGAAAGAAAGAAAGAAAGAAAGAAAGAAAGAAAGAAGTAAAAAGAAAGGGCGGGAGGGAGGGAGGAAGGAAGGAAGAAAGAAATAGAGAAAGAAAGAATGAAAGAAAAGATGAATATATGTGAATACGTGAAAAATTGAATGTATGTACTTATTTAAACTTACATGCAAACATTTTAATTGACAAATTTGGGTATATGTATATAGAGGATAACAAAAATATTATTGCAATTTAAGCTGGTAAAGCATATATATATATGTATGCAAGTATACAAACATAAATATATATATATATACACAAACATAGGCACACGTGTACACATACAAACACACAATTTGCATTTATGTACAAATGTACTGAATACACATATGTGCCAATTGTACACAAAGCCAAATAAGTTTGCAAAATATCAATGAAAAATAATAATAAATATATATGGTACAAAATGTTATATTATCTATATATATGTGTGTTTTGTACACATATACTTATATTTGTACTTACATGCATTTGTGCATATTTGTGTATATATGTATATATATACTAAACTCATAAGAATAAATTGTAATGTGTCTTTTCTTATATAAATTTAAATGAACATTTATAAAATTTCTATTTTTTAATAACCCTTATTTACCTTCCATCTTAAATTCAATACTGGGTATTGGTTCCAAAGAAGAGGATTGGTAAGGGCTAGAAAATGGGGGTTAAGTGACTTGCCCACAGTCACAAAGCTAGGGGGTGTCTGAGGCCATATTTGAACCTAGAACCTCCTGTCTCTGGGCCTAGCTCTCAATCTACTGAGCCACCCAGCTGCCCTCAAAGTTCTTATTTTGGAGACCAAGGAAAATGTATTGCTTAATTATTATAGTTAATATTATTGTTACTCTCATATATTCTATAAATGGAAATTCGAATGTGAAAACCTACCATTCAAATAAAATATCTTTGTGGGGGAAGGTAAAAGTCAAAGCATGTAATTCATTTTCAGTGATTAGACAACCTTTTTCCAATTTAGTCAGAATGAGACAGCTAAAGAAATCATTCCATATAAACATTCTAACTGTACTGTGAAAGTCAACACAACATTCATAAAGCTACTCATTCTCAAAGATATCTGTAGCTCCTCTAAAAAGTGGCTGACTTGTCAAATAGGTGCTGTCTTATATACTTCCTGACTTTTCTCTACAATATAATTAACTTCTGCAACTGTCTCTCTGCCATGAAGACAAAGATAGAAGAATTGATGGAGCTGTTATCCATCTTGAGCTCATTTTGTACAAAGCTTTCCTTATGATTGGCTTCACACACTGATTAATAGACACTTTCAACTTCAGACCTTAATTAAAAGTAATAAAAGCAGTCAGCTGTAGGCCATGAATGTGTTGGTGACAAAAAAAGTGGCATCACAGTTCAGGAAGATCAAACTTGGTACAAATACATTGCGAAGCTGAATAAGTAGATCCATATGCTGGCACTGTCTCTTTCAGAGATCACCGTGATAGCCCAGGGATAGCTTATGTAGAGTAAAATATCCATTAAAGGCAGAACACCCAGTTTTAAGCCCAATCTGCTTTAATTTAGGGAAAATGCATACCACATTTTTTTCATATTTATCAAAATGTCAAAATTAATGAAAATAGAAAAAGAAGACCACTCTCCATGAACAAGCTTTCGCCTGCAGGTTTCGTTATAAAATACAAATTGCTAAATTAATTCAGTTTTATCTGAAGAATAATTTACTGTAAATCATGAAACAGATGTCAGAGGCTGCAATGCCTCACAGTGAAAACTCCAGAAAAATGCTTACTCTTTTCCAGGATTTCATACTCATTATTCAGTGACTACTATATCACAGATATTTACCCATCTTCCAAATTTTATGTCAGACATAAACTTTATAATTTCAAAATAAAGTACCATTTCTAGCATAACATATCAGGTGAAAAAGTTTGCCAATGGGGAAAAAGATGTTATTTTCCTTCTTATATGATTTATGTAGTCCTTTCTAAGCATTTGAAAATAGAATGCTTTCTGAAATACTAACTGAGCCATAGATAGAGACTAAAACACCTGGCATACATATTAGATCAGCGATGGGCAAACTACAGTCCACAGGCCAGATGCTGCCCCCTGAAATGTTCTATCCAGCCATGTGACATTATTCCTAATCTAACAAATGCAAGAGTAGGATATAATATAATGAAACTTTGAAAGAGTTGCCTTAGAAACAGACTGACAGATGAGCATTTCTTTTCCTTTGACCCCCTCTGTAAAAAGTTTGCCCATGATTGTACTAGATAATTTAATTTGCCTTTTCAGAGGTGGCAAACATTTCAGTAATTTTTGAAAAATTATAGAATATAGTATTTCCTCTGATATATGGAACAAAACCAAGTAATGTGTGCAAAAATATTCTCAAATTCTCTTTGATATTGCATTGGTTTTTTTATGGAATGAAAACAGGGGCCATATATTGGAGATTGTATGGAATAGTGTAAAGAAGAGTTGCTCTAGATTGAGGAGAACTGGATCTAAATCCTAGCTCTGATGCTTAAATCTGTGTAAGTTTGAAAAAAACCCTTAACCTCCCCAGTTCTTTAATTTTTTTCATCTCATAAATTAAGATTTTGGACTAGTTGACTTCTGAGGCTACTCTGTCCAGCTGTCCCAGCTTTAAATCTATGAACATTAAGAGGGTTATTTTTGCCATTCTTTGTTATTCAAGAATGTCAATGGAGAGCAATTTAGGAAATAAACAAGTAGTTAATAAAACTTTCCAAGGAAGCACTAAATATCTTTCTTTTCTTCAAGTGTTTGCTTCTAATTATTATTTTTTTTTTACATAATGTGTAGCACAATTGGTAGATACTTAAGAAAGTCTTAGGAATTTATTTATGGACTGCTACTTTCTAGATCTTGGCTGACTTTGACTGCTTTAGGAATAAAGTATTTAGAAAAAGTCAATACTATTTAATTAAGAGGTATACATTTCTAACTTAATCAGAAGTTGTATGATATATTAAAAATATATTGATTTCTAAACATGTTTCTAGTTACCCTCTCTTAACATTCCTCAGACAGAATAAAAGATCTATAAATTACTTTCACTTCT
Source organism: Gracilinanus agilis (assembly GCF_016433145.1). Taxonomy (NCBI): domain Eukaryota; kingdom Metazoa; phylum Chordata; class Mammalia; order Didelphimorphia; family Didelphidae; genus Gracilinanus; species Gracilinanus agilis. The sequence goes on from NC_058132.1 coordinate 518,376,439, forward strand.
CTGCCTTGATACTTTGTTATAGCTCATGATAATATTTTGGGTGTATTCCCTTTATTGGTATAGTTCAAAACCTGACCCCTTATTCTGAGTCAGTACTATTCTTTATGTCTTTCACTAAATACTCAGGTGAGGATCTGTAAAAGGAATTGAATGTTTTCTTTTCATCTTTTTAATTTTCTAAATCAGAGCTAACATCATTTAGGAAAATTCAATGTGGAAGAAGAAAGTGCCACTCAGAAGCTGATCTTAACATAATTGAAAATATTTTATTCTATTTGAAGTTCTAATTTATTCTGAAATTCTATAATTTTTCACTACCAATGAAACACCCAGGAGGCCACTTTCTCTTCATAGAATTCAGTTAAAACAAACCAAAGAATCAGAAAAATAATGCCAACTTTTATGACTATCATATCATCATCCACAATTCCATTAAAATTCCAATATTAGCAATCAGCAATAAAATTAAAACATACTTTGTAGGTTTACACACATCAGCAACAGGTCCTTATTTGAATAGGAGAATCAGTAGAATATAAATTATAACCTATTTGGAATAAGTTTAGATGAAAAATGAAAACTTTTGTTTGTTTAAGAACATTTACCACTATTCGGTAAGAAAATACAGCTTTTTTATTTCCTTAGAAACATCTCCTTTATTACCCCTAAAATTAACCCATAGATTTTATCTATAAATGTAATTATTTTCTTAAATTTTTAAACATAATTTTGTAAGTGCTATCTTTTTTTAGTCTTGCCCAGGAATAAAACTACTGTCTCAAGAGGTATTCTGAAGAAACTAACAAAAACCAGTAACATGAAAATCACACAACAAACACACCATATGTGTTCAGTCCAAATACAACATTATGCTGAGAGTTGAGAGTAATCAGTCTTTCTCCTTTCCCTGATTTCCACAGATGGTTTTCTCCAGATGAACTTAAACATGATGTTGTACCTGGAGATAATCAGAGAAAACATAGTCACTTCATTCTCAGAACAAAGACACAATGTTTGCCTTCTGTCTTTGGAATGAAAATGGCCACCCACAATTGAGCCAAAGTGATGTTTTTAATTGCTTTTCCCCAAAACTCATGTTGCTTTTTTCCCCCAAAGGATTTGGGAGGCACGAAATATCATTTCTTATATTCTCATTCTTTTTCCTTCCTTTATGACAATGGTAAAGTTTGGATTCTCATGGCAAATAAAACTAATATATTTTTTAATAAAATAGCCTAAATATTGCTGTCAGTTATAGGATGAAGTCAACAACTTAATTCTAAGATATAACTTCTGTTTTAAGGTATGTACGATAACCTCCATCCTTTTCTGAAAGCTCCTTTTATAGTAGCAGCTATATGATCAAACCCAAATCATATATATTTATTTGCCTTTTTTTAAATTCCCCAGTAGATATTCTTATCTAGGTTCTAATTCAATATGTGTGTGCGTATGTGGGTGTTTATCAGACAAACATAAGACTTTATACAATCTAATAAATATTATCTCTAAGCACCTAACAATTTTTAATTGACCTATTCCGTCCTGGAATACAATAATAATTGCAGATGACCAAATTACATTTCGAATTGTTCTTATTTTTTAGTAGTCAAAATAGCTTTGAAAGTTTTCTTTTATTATGTTATAATTTACTCCTTAATATTTGTATTTAGTTAATGGGGAATGGTAATTCATTCATGATTATTCTTATAAACAATAGGAATTAGTAGAATCCTGAGAGAATTTCATTCATTAAAAAATACTATATCACCTACTAAGAAGACATGCACATATTTTCTGATTTTCTTTGCCTCTATATTGTATATATAAACACATATGTATTTGTTATATATATGCATATATACATAAATGTGTCTGTGTGTATGTGTGTGTGTAATACTACCTACCACAAACTAAGGAATTTCTTGGACATAAAGATATAAAGTATTTGCTGTTTCCTATATCCACTCCCTCCTGAGATTAAGTAACAATGATATACATTGGAGAAAACCATATTAAAATAATGTAAAAAAATAAAATAATAATTGGGTATAGCCAAGTAGACAAGGATAATATGAAGACATCAGTAAACTGGAGATCATTGAAATGTGGGGAAATCAGAGCAGAAAGATATTCCAAATTAGAAAAAACAATAATTGAGAATGCTTATTATTTATTTCACCTTTGCCTAGTAGTATTATTGTTCCTACTTAGTAAGAAAAAATTCCACACTTTTATGGGTATAATAACCTTTCTTGGAGAATCTGAAGGTAAATCTGAGGTACAAGTTTTTTTACTACACTGGAATAGATATTTTCCCAAAATTTCTGATGCCCCTTCCAGTGACTAAAATTTCAGATTTACTTAATTCATTGGATACAACTTTTCCAAATAATTGTTCTTTCTCTTTTGCCTTTTTAGCATCATAGAAACATGTTTCACCTGACTTTATATGGATAACTGCTATTCTATGGTTTTCCTTAGCAAAGTCTGATGGAGGGATCAAAGAAAGGGAGAATTTGTGAGAAGAAAGCAAAGCCAAGACTATGGAATAAGGGAGTTACTCCCTTAGCCTTCCCACATTCATGTGTAAACAAATATAAAGTCAAGTGAAAACATTTTCCAGTCCACGATAACTTAGAAAGTTGGTAGGAAAGTCTCTCTGAGGTAAATGGGAAACACAGACTAATGAAAATCACAGTCAGACAAGTCAGTAACATGACTAATTCTGGCAAACCAGCATCAAACCCAACAAGCCAGTACTAAGGGCCCAGGGTTACTACACAGGCCTACACTCAGTTAGGCTGTCATGCCCTAGAGGAGGCCTGCACAGAAACAGGCACCCCCCACCCCAGGCTCCAGTTCAAGAAGGAAAGGACAGCGTCCCTCCACTTTTGAAGAAGAGTCCAACTTTAACATAATCAAAACTAATGAAATAGCTATGAAAGTGAGGGGAAAAAAGAAACAAAAAGAAGTTAATCATAGCAAATTACTATGATAAAACAACTATATGCAAAGCCTTAAAAAATGTAAAATTATGTTGTGCCCAAAATAACTGCTAGAGAAGTTGAAAAAATATTTTCAAAATAAAATAAATGAAAAAGAAGAAAAAGATGGAAAAGAAATGAAAGTGATAAAAGATAATCATGGAAAAAAGAGTGAAAAGTTCTGTAAATGAAGCACAACAAATGGAAAAAGACGCATAAAATTCACTGAAAAAATACTTTAAAAATGATCAAAGAATTTTAATAAATTTGTAATTTTAATAATTAGCAGTTATACAAATTATGGATTCAAAACTTTAATAAATAAATATAAATATAAAGAACTGTTTCATTTCATATTCAGCCATTTGGCAAAAAGTATAAGTTATGATAATAATAAATGCTGGATGGACAGTGGGATGGTAGGTATATTAACATATTTGGGAGAACTTTGAATTAACCAAACCATTGCAGAAATCACTTTGGAATTAGATAAGAAAAGTGACTAAAGTATTCATTATCCTTGACACAGAGATTGTAGCAAAAGAAAGTAAACGACAGAAATAAAGATCTCAAACTATTGATAGTAGCACACCTTCCCCTCCACCAATTGTTATCAAAGAAAAGGAAGCTAGCTGTATACTCATTAATAGAGGAATAGCAGAACAAATAGTGGTATAAGACATATTTCAGTGTCAAGGTTCCATAACAATGAATATAAGGAATTCATATTTGCATGGATAAATTTATATAAATTGATGCTGGATAGAGCCAGGAAAATAATCACTACAATAATGTTGTTTTTTTAGTAGAACAGATTCTTGTGTTCTATACAGAATCTAGAATGTAAATTAAGAAATGCACAACCTTCATTTTATCAGAAAAATGGGAAAACAAGTGCAAAGTATGTTACAAATTCATCCAGTCATGACTGCTGGGTGAGCTAGTTTTTTTTTTTTTTTTTAACCCTTGTACTTTGGTGTATTGTCTCATAGGCGGAAGAGTGGTAAGGGTGGGCAATGGGGGTCAAGTGACTTGCTCAGGGTCACACAGCTGGGAAGTGGCTGAGGCCAGGTTTGAACCTAGGACCTCCTGTCTCTAGGCCTGACTCTCACTCCACTGAGCTACCCAGCTGCCCCTAGTTTTTTTAATCATTTATTTTTGTAAAGGAAAACATTGTAGAGAAGTTTGACTGTGGAAAGAAGTGACTATCCATTAATATTTTTTCTGTTTCTTTTGAGTCTTGTATTTGAACATAAAACTTTCTGCTTAGGTCTGATCTTTTTTATCAAGAATGCTTGGAAGTCTATTATTGCATTGAATGATAATTTTTTCCCTGAAAGAATATATTTAGTTTCACTGAGTAGTTGAATCATGGTTTATAATATTAGCAACTTTTTTATTCAGGATATCATATTCTAAGTCCTCTGATCCTTCAATGTAGTAGCTGCTAAATCCTGTGTGATCCTGACTATAGTTACATAATATTTGAATTGTTTCTTTCTGATTGCTTACTGTGTTTTCTTCTTGGCCAGAGAGCTCTGAAATTTGGTTGTATTATTTATTTCATTTGGGGATTTACTTAAGTATCTGCTCAGTGGATTCTTTGAATTTCTATTTTATCATTTTCAAGAATATCACAGGAAATTGGAAAATGAGATAATGTCCTTTGATTGGGCAATGGCTGAACAAATTGTGGTATCTGCTGGTGATGGAATACTATTGTGCTCAAAGGAAGAAAGAACTGGAGGAATTCCATGTGAACTGGAATGACCTCCAGGAATTGATGCAGAGTGAAAGGAGCAGATTCAGGAGAACATTGTACACAGAGACTGATACACTGTGGTAGAATTGAACATCACAGACTTCTCTACTAGAAGCAATGTAAGGATCCAGAGCAAGGCTGAGGGACTTATGGGAAAGAAAACTAGCCACATTCAGAAGAAGAACTGTGGGAGGAGAAACACAGAAGAAAAACAACTATTTGAACACATGGGCTGATGGGGATATTATTGGGGATGTACACACTAAATTATAATTCTAGTCCAACTATCAATAATATGGAATTAGGTCTTGATCAATGATACATGTAAAACCCAATATAATTGTGCTTTGGCTAAGGGGGATTAGGGAGGGTTTGGGAGAGAAGGAAAGAACATGATATATGTAACTATGGGAAAATAGTCAAAATAAAAATAAAAAAAAATTATGGCAGTTTTCTTTTTTTGTAATATGATATCTAAATTTTTTTATCATAGCCTTTAGGTAGTCCCATAATTCTTAAATTGTCATTCCTGGATATATTTTCCAGGTAAGTTGTTTTTTTTCCACTGAGATTTCAAATATTCTTTCATTTCTCATTCTTTTGATTTGATATATTGCTCTCATGAAAAATGTTATCTGCAGCCAAATAAAGAACTATTGTATTCTTACTGCAGATCTAAGCATGCTATCTTCCATTTTCTTTCATGAGATTTTTTTAAACCCTTGTACTTCAGTGTATTGTCTCATAGGTGGAAGAGTGGTAAGGGTGGGCAATGGAGGTCAAGTGACTTGCCCAGGGTCACACAGCTGGGAAGTGGCTGAGGCCGGGTTTGAACCTAGGACCTCCTGTCTCTAGGCCTGACTCTCACTCCACTGAGCTACCCAGCTGCCCCCCTCATGAGTTTTTTATGTATGTGTGATATGTATCTTTTGTCATGGCATGAGCAATGCAGAAATATGTGTTGCACGAAACCAGTTATAACTTATATCAAACTTTTTACAAATTCAGCATGATGGGGAGGGAGGGAGAGAAAGGTAGGGAGGGAGACAATCTGAATCCTAAAATGTCAGAAAAACACTTGCTAAAAATCCTTTCTAAATGACTCTGAAAAATAATATTAATATTAATAATTTTAAAACAAAAAAAGAATTCTTTGCTTCAATGGATCTTAGTACCTATTTTTTTCCATTTGGCCTGTTCTACTTTTTACCAAATTCTTTTCTTTGAATTTTTAAATTTGTTTTTCTCTTTGGCCAATTCTGTTTTTAAGAGTTTTTTTTTCAGTATTTTTGTGGCTCTTCCAAGGTGTGGAATCTTTTTAGGACTGCTTTTATTACTTTTTTCCCATTTTTTCTATTCCTCTCATAGGATACATGAAATATATTTTGACCTATTCCAGAGTCTGAAGTGAGTTTTCTTTTTTTTTGAAGTTTTGCATGTAGATGCTTTGAGATCTTTGTTCCCCTCTGAGTGTGTGCATTGCTCTTCCTTGTCTCCATAATACTTTTCTACTATTATGAATTATATTTTTTGTATTTGCTCATTTTCTCAGTCTTTTTCTTGACTTTTATTTTTATCTTGAATGTGATTTTTGTTCTCAGAGTAGAAAGGGGAACTTTCTTAACCTTCATTTCCCCCCATTCTGCTACCCTCAGATATAGTTCTGTGAGTCTACAAGTTTAGTTTTTCAAAGGTGGCATGATTACTTGTGCATTGAAAATCCTGGAGCTCATGTCCTGGCAAGTCAGTCTCCCCTCTATGCCATCTTATTGGTTTGAGATTCAGAGCCTCACCTCAGGCTTGGGCAATGATGTTGAACCTCACCTTTCCTTACTTTACACTCAGTAGTGCCCACTGGAGAACTGGAGTGGAGAGATTGGCCTATTGGCCTAGGCAAGGATCTAGTAGTTTTGTTTCCTCGAGACTTCTTTGCCTTCTGCTTAGGCTTGTTCTGACCCCAGGGAGAGTGGGTTGGTACACAGAAAATATGGATGCTTTTACCCTCTTCACCAACTCCATTCAGGACAGGGACTGGCTCTTTAGAGCCATACAAAACATGTGAATATTACTTAGATATTTAATAGACTATGAGAATAATAGAGAGAAGGTGGCCATGAAGCTCAAGAAGTTAGAATCTAGTGTTTATAAATGGTTCACAATAGTTAATATTGTAGACATCATCCAGGCAACTCAGCAGAGAATCCATGTGTCTGATCTGGTATCCAGATTCTACCTAACAATAACGAAACTTAACAGTTAAATTTACTTTGTGATATGATCCTTTGGGTGAGGAATATAGGACTAATCTCTGACATCAATAAGGAAAAGGACAAAAGTGGGCATATAGTCATTAGTATTATTTTATCTTGTTGGACTATATCAGATGTGTATGAGTTCTTCCTACGTGCCCTCTTTGTGGGTAATAGATTATCCTATTTTTCTTATTCATTCAAATTTCTCTTGGTGTCCCCTACTATTCACCCCCTCTTTCACAACCCCCATATCATCTTAGACCATTTAGTATTCCACCCTCTTCCTGTGAATTATTCTTCTGATTACTATAATAGTGAATACTGTAATAGTGAATAGAGTTCACTACAGAGAATTATAAATAGCATTTCTCCACATAAGAATACAGATAATTAGATCTTACTGAGGCCCTGAAAAAGGCAAATTTAAAAATTATGAGTTTTCTTTCTTTCCCCTCTGTTTCTTATTTACCTTTTCATGTTTCTCTCGATTTTGTGGTTGGATATAGAACTTTCCATTTAATCCTGGTCTTTTCTGTGCAAATACTTGGAATTCTTCAATTTTGTTGAATGCCCATACTTTCCCCTGGAAGCATACAGTCAATTTTGATGGGTAGTTGATCCGTGGCTGAAGGCCCAGCTCTCTTGCCTTTCTGAATATCATATTCCAAGCCTTGCGGTCTTTTAGCGTGGAGGCTGCCAGATCCTGTGTGATCCTGATTGGTGCTCCTTGATATTTGAATTGTCTCTTTCTGGCTTCTTGTAAGATTTTTTCTTTTATTTGGAAGCTCTTGAATTTGGCTATTATATTCCTTGGTGTTGTCTTTTCTGGGTCTAGTGTAGAGGGTGATCTATGGATCCTTTCAATGTCTATATTGCCCTCTTGTTGTAGGACTTCAGGGCAATTTTGCTGAATAATTTCTTTTAGTATGGAGTCCAGGTTTCTATTAATTTCTGGTTTTTCTGGAAGACCAATGATTCTCAAATTGTCTCTTCTAGACCGGTTTTCTTGGTCTGTCACTTTTTCATTGAGATATTTCATGTTTCCTTCTATTTTTTCAGTCTTTTGACTGTATTTTATTTGTTCTTATTGTCTTGAGAGATCATTAGCTTCTAATTACTCAATTGTAGCCTTTAGGGACTGGTTTTCGGCTATAATCTTTTGGTTTTCCTTTTCAATCTGGTCATTTCTGGTGTTCAATTTGCTTATGAGTTCATTTGATTTCTGAGCCTCACTTCCCAATTGCAAAATTCTGCCTTTTAAACTGTTATTTTCGTGCCTGATTTCCTTTTGAGCTATGTCCCATTTCTCTAACCAAATCTTTTCCAACTTTCTTGTCATCTCAGTTTTGAACTCTTCAAGAGCGTGTGACCAGTTTTCATTATTTTGGGAGGGTCCGGATGCTTGTTTGTTTTCTTCCTCTGTTTGCTTGGCTGTCTGGATTTTCTCTGTGTAAAAGTTGTCGAGTGTTAAACATTTCTTTTTCTTGTTGTTAATCTTTCTCTTCTGAACTTCCTGATTCTGGGTAGCCATTGTGAGCCCAGCAGCTTCTCAGTTTTATCCTCACGCTCAGGGTCTGTCTGTGGTCTTTTGGGTCCTGAGGTCTGAGGTCTGGTTTTTCTCAAGGTTAAGCCCTGTGGTAGACCCCCTTGCTTGGTCCTCTGCTGGAGGTTCCTTTACAAGTCTCAGGGCGCTGCTTCCACAGTCTTATACCCGTCTGCACTTGTTCCCCACTCAGTGTTTCAGAGCCTTTGCTTCCGCCTGTGTCTGCCTCCACCCACGCCTCTGCCCGTACCTGTGCTCCGTGTCTGAGCTCAGAGTCTGTGTGCATTCTTTAGCTTTTTGGGGTCCTAAATCTTGCTGCTCTCAGGAACAGGCCCTGGAGCTGCCAATGACTCAATGGGTGCCCCAAACTTGCTCTATTTCTTTTTAGCTGGTTTTGGCGTTATAGGAGGTATGTGTGTAGGAGGTGGGGGGGTGGTTGCTCAGCCCGCGATTTAGTGAGAGTTGTTTCACCCCTTTATAGCATGGAAATGTCCCAATTCCATGTACCTTCCACACTGCACCCTGTTGTGGGGTACCTCCATTCATCTGGACTTGTTTTTACGTCCCCTTGAGGAGTCCTGTATGTTTCGGTCAAGAGAGGTTAAGAGCTGCTTTTTACTCTGCCGCCATCTTTACCCCGCGGTTGTGTATTTTTAATTGAAAGAAATGTTTGATTTTGATGAGATAAAACTGAATTAAGTAATATTCTACTGATATTCACTCTGATAGTTCATGGGAGTCCCAAATTTAATGCAATACATGTTTAATTTTTTTCTTCTGTTATATTTTACATTTTGAACATTTAAAGAATGTAATTTACTTCAAGGAAATATACAAAAGTTCCAGCTCTGAAAGATCATACTTCAATAACTAATAAAAAAATTAAAGTAGATATTGGCATGGGGAAGTCAAGAATTTTAAATACTATTCAAGTCTACAATGAAGAACAGTTGCATACAAAACATGAAGAAAAGTTTGATAAAAAAAAAATTGTAAACAACACTAAGAACAGACAAATTGCTGGTTTAAAATAACAAAAGTTAGCCTCTTAAAATTACCAAAGGCATTTAAAGGATCTGCCAGTAGGGTACTTGATGTTTGAAGAATAACCAGAAGACTGGTGAAAAATTGCTGTTAATATAAATAAACATCATTCTCCACCTCTACTCCAAAAATGACCCTTGTCATGAACAAAAATTTATACGTTTTTATACTGGATATCTTTGAAAAAGGATTCTTTGAAAGAAACCAATAAAATCTACACATCTTCAACAGGCTATAAAAAGCTTTTTTCCCAAAATGCATCCCCCATCTCTCTCTGTACCCCATCTCCTGATAAAGACTAATTGACCCTAGTTCTTGTAATAAAGAAAGTTTTTTTATGCCCAGCATTGATGTGTATAGAGATTAGTAGCACTTACCATGTATTCCTATGATTATCTATCTATCTATCTGTCTATCTATCTATCTATCTACCTATCTATCTATCATCTATCTATCTATCTCTCTATCCATCCATAGAAAGAGAGAGAGATAGATAGAGGCTTACAATTCCAATGAAACATATATATGCGATTGTATATTATTATATATACATCTTTCATTCCAATTATAAGTCTTATCTTACTGAGGAACTGATGAATACTGATAAATACATACTGACATACTGAGACAGACTTTTTTAGAATTATGGATTTTTTAGAATTATAAAAATTCCCAAAAAGATGGATTATAGAATGATCATGCATCATGCCACATTTTGTGAAATTTTTTAAAATATGCCAAGAGATAGAGATAATACATGTTTCAACTGCTTGAGAATTAACAACCTGTAATCATGACAAAGCTTTGAAAGACTGATTTTTCATGAAAATATTCAATATCTAATGTGATAAAAATATTAAGATAAAGAATTAAACATGTGAAAATTTTGTGACCTAATTATCAAATGATATAAAAAAATCAATTCAGCCAAAAATGACCCATTGCATATTGATTTTCCAAACATTAATTATTTTGCTTTAAATTTTAAAATTTCAAAATATTATGCATATATATACATATATATATATCAATTATTCCATTCATGCATTAGCAGATAATCTCCCTAAATTTCTAGTACATACCTACAAAATAATTTCTTGGTGACTCATCTCCTGGTGAAGAGACTAATTAACCCTTGTTCTTCTAGTTCTTGTATTACAGAAAGTCATTTTTATGCCTAGTGTTGAAGCCTATAGAGACTTGTCATATTTTCCTCTGCCCCTTATTGCATTCAAGAATCTAGGGCAATCATACATTCTTCACAAATTAAAATATTGATATCACTGAGGAAATGGAAAGTTAATGTAAAGCATTTGATGTGATAAATATGTGGAACAATATTTTGTTTCATACTTTTTTTGCCTTCTTTGATGCTTTATAGTTGGTGCTAACAGATTTTACATAGACGCTTGCCATTAAGATACCCTTTGTATATAAGACAATATATCATAATATTTTACAAATCATAGGGGCTAGAGTTAATAAGTGATATTGATATTGGTAAAGTAGCATACAAAATTGGAAAGTGCTATCTGTTCAGGAACACCATATCTCTATTCTCAGTAGTGTATTAAGTTCACACTGGGCAAATGAATAATTCATTTCAAATTAGGAAACTATTAGGCTTTATATCTGCACATGAATATCTGGGGTTTAGAGGCTATCTTTCTAAGGATGATTTTTTGTCTCCTTCCATCTAGTAGAGCCAATGAATGTTGCCATTAAAAATAAAATCCATACTAATTTTGGCAGAGAATATTAACTGGGTAATACTTCACACCTATTTAATTCACTCAACTATGCTTCATTAGTTAACTCTCTATATTATGTATGAGTTGGGCACTTTTATACATGTTTTATCAGAAAGCAAAATGATACAGTAAGGTTAAATGATCTTTCTCAAACCATGACAAGCATACTTCTGAAGGCTTAATTATCTGATTCAATAGGTATTATAGTGATGCAATGTTTCTCTAGGGTAAGCAAATGGTCAAAGTAAACCAACCTTCTTTTCCCAGAGGAAAAAGCAAAGCATTTATTTTTATTTTCATTTAATTTTCCACTAAATACTTAGTGAATGTCCAGTATATGAGAAGTATTAAAGTGAAATATATACATGTATATACATGTGTGTAAGCATATATATTTACATATACATATGTGTATATATTTACATATGTGTACACATGCACCCATTCACCCTGGTTCCAAAGAACACAGCTACATATTAAGATATGACATAATTGCAAAGCAGGATTATCTAGAGTGAAGATTACAGAGGCTGGAGGAAGAGTTAGTTTTTAGTCCTGAATCTTACACCAACTAGTTGTATGACATCAGGAAAGTTATTTCCTGTTAGAATCTGAATCTTATCATCTACAGAAATGAATTACTTAAATTAGACTCTTTCTAATGTTACTTTCAAATATCATAATTAATGAACCTCATATATATGCATACATATGTGTTTGTGTATATACTATATATATTTTCATAAAATTCACAATTAAATTTTTATTTAAGAAAAATTTCAGGGAAAGAAGCTTGCTAACTCCTTGTATCCAGAAAATGAACTGTTTGGAGAAAGATGCTTGCAGAAATCTATACTGCATCAAAAGGTCCAGAATGAACTTTGGCGTGCAATTGTTTGAACTGAAAGGATTTCAACAAAATTATTTTGAATGTATACTCTTATGCCAAAGAGGACTGCCCCCCAAATGGCTTTTTCTTGATGTGTCTAGCAAATATTGGTTTTGCTTTCTTTCTCTTCTATTTCCCTCTTATTTCTAACTATTGCAGTTTCCTCTTAGAAGGTACAGTGTTGTATGCACCTGTAGTTAGAAGATTTTTAGGGGCACAAGATGATTGTAGAAAATGATCTATTGGGGAGACTAGTCTTTCAAAGGATCACAGGGAGGATTGTGAAGATGGAATTAACTCTCCCCTCCTTCACTTTTAGATTTAATCACCAGAAGTGTATACACCAAACATATCCTTAAGTATGGAGAGGTCTGTGACCTATGTGTGCTATAGTGGGTGATGAATCAGAAACAACTGACTTCCCCTTGGGCAGTCCTAAACAAAGCTAAAGCTATAATTAGTCCACATAAGTTAGAAAGAATGCACAGGAAGTGAGGCAATGAAGTGTCTTTAAAAGCAGTGGCAGGGGGCAACTGGGTAGCTCAGTGGATTGAGAGCCAGGCCTAGAGATGGGAGGTCCTAGGTTCAAATCTGGCCTCAGACACTTCCCAGCTATGTGACCTTGGGCAAGTCACTTGACCCCCATTGCCTACCCTTACCACTCTTCTGCCTTGGAGCCAATACAGAGTATTGACTACAAGATGGAAGGTAAGGCCTTAAAAATAAACAAACAAACAAACAAACAAGCAAATAAATAAATGAATGAATAAACAAATAAATAAATTAAAGCAGTGGAAATTTCCTGTGAAGGGAGTTCTTTCGAGTTCAGAGTTAAAGTTCAAGGCTGATGAAGGATCTGCTTTGTGTACCTGAGACTCTGAAATTTGATGAGACTGTTCTTGAATCTCTACCTTTGAACTGCCACATGAGTGAGTGAAAATGCTGACTCCTTTTCCTGGTGTTTCTGGAGGTACTAGCCTATGGAGAGGCCCCTCATCTTGGAGGAGGCCTCATGGCTAGAATTTTTGTTTTATTTGCCTCTGGGTCCTGCTTTGCTGGGGTCTCTGAAGCCCTGCCTGTTTAGGATGAGGCCAGCATAATTATCTACTCTCTCTTTCTCTCATTTCCTTACTTTCACTCTTTCTCCTTTTAGTATTATTAGTAGTATTAGTATTAGTAAATAAACTACCATAAAAAGTCATCCTGACTTGAGTAATATATTTTCAGTGACCACATTGTTATACATTTAATAAAACCTTTAATTTGTAACTGTTATATTTCATATATATAATTAAAAGTTATTACCAAGCATAATATCATGAATGACTAGTGAAAGGTTTAAACTAAAGACTGATAAAGATAAATCAATTGATGAATACTTACTAACTTCCTACTATGTGCCAGGTGTCACTTAGGTGCTGACTAAATAAATAAAATTAATGGAAAAATCTCCATTTGCAAAGAGATTAGGAGGGCATTATTTCCATTTGTAATGATGAGAAAAAAATTTCATTGAAGAAGTCCCATTAGTGAATGGTTAAGATTTTGATATTGATATTTGGGAAAATTGGCATTGTAGGATTATGGGGTATTATAGGATCAATGATAAAGAGTTGGGAAATTACAGACTGTTATTCAGGAGATGATAAATAGTCTAATATATCTAGAGCTGGAGTTCATTTAGGATAGCAATGGAAAATAAAGCTGGGTAGATGGAAGATAGATATTGGGATATTTTATTTGTCTGACCACATATGGCTTTAAGAGCTTCAGGATGATCTGGTAGGTATGAATGGAAGATTATTAGGATAAAATAGATAGTTTAAGAAAAAAAATGGAGATTATCTAAGACTATACATTGTGTACATAGAGATGTGGTGGGAATCTGCCAGTCTATAGTGTAGAAAAAGTTCTTCATCTATATTTCTCTAAATTTTTTGAAATTATAAGTGCAGTGAAAAAATGAAGATGTCATGGATAGATTAGAAAGGACAAAGACTGGAGTTTTAACTGAATCCAGAGAGAATTTATAATAACTGGATCAAGGAATCATAAATAAAAAACTAGAAAGAATCTTAAAAGGTATTTAATAGTCCCCTAATTTTATAGATGAGAAAAATCAGTCCTAAGAGCAAGGGCAAACACGAGGTAAGAACTGTAGGTAAAATATGAAGTGAGGTCCTATGACTGCAGAGTCAATGCTCTAAAAAGTATTTCATAGGATCATAGATTCAGAATTCCAAAAAGATAGAGACCATCAAATTTGACCCTTCCACTTTAAACTTGAGAAAAAAAGAGATAACAAGAGATTAAGTGATACCCAAGATCATTCATTTATTAAGTGTTTGAGACAGGATTTGGCCAAAGGTTTTCTTTGTTGCTAGTTGATCTCTCTATCCATTACATATTTGTGCCATGTTTGTCCAGATGTGGGTTAAAAAGGTCGAGTGCAATCCAATTCAATCTATTCAACCAAAGTTATTAAATGCTACCATATGCAATGAATTATGCTTATTTAACTGTGAAGATGCCAAGATGAAAGGGGAAATTGTTCCCTGTCCTCAAGGAGATTACACAAGCCACACAAAAAGTAAATTGCTAAGAATTTGCATTATAATTTCTGTTGTTAGAGAACACTAATAACTAGTGATAGCAAATTAAACTGAAAAGAGATGTTACAGATGCAAAAATAATTGAGAAGTCAGAATTTGTAAAATGAATAAATATTAGAGAATACTAAAGAGACAAAGGTTAATATAAAATTTTAGAAGTAGTTAACAAGGCAAGTTGTGTATTTATTATTAATACCAATAGGAAAATAGGAAAGAAAAGTTACTTTAGTAACACTGAATGAAGAGAGAGATAATGATTTCAAATGTTGTTTAAGTGTAGGTTGTCTAAATGGAAATCTCCAATATTGAGTGCTCCTTGTGTCTCAGTGAAAATCTCTCCTAAAACAAAATTTGAAATTTTATGTTGGTAATATCATGAGTTCTTATTTCAATGTCTTATTTGGTTTTATAATTTATCAATTCCCTAACTCTGCTAGAGTCTCCTAATTAAAAAACCTTTTGTATTAATTCAGGTCAAAGCCTTTGACCAATAACTAGGTAACTTATAGCATAGTAAATAAGTTATTTTCAGCTTTACAATCAGAGTGAATGAAATATTTAAAAATTTCAGATTCTAATGACTTCTTTCCTTTAGCTTAGCAATAATTTCTATATAAATGAATGATTTTCTGGTAATTTACACCAGAGAGCAAAAGAACCACTCATGAGTAGATGAACCTTATTTAAGAAAATACATTAAAGAATAAGTTTCACATCTAGCATTGGCTTTAAGAAGGTAAGAGATGGGAAAAATGTGTTTCCTTGAGTCTAGCTTGATCTCCTTCATCACTGTGAGAAGCCCAAAGTTCTATAGTTCTAAATAAATTAATGAACAGTAACAACTCTGATAGGTTGTTGATAAGCCTAATAATTTTATACAGAATTTTTTTCTTATTCAAATGTCCACCACCATTGTTTCAATTTTTATTTTCCTGAGAGGATCTTAGGAAAAAGATTGGTTGAATGGAAAGCTAGGTAGAAGATCATGTGTGAGGGCCAAAGGAAAGGAAAAGCTCATCCATCAGTCTGTTTGTAAGGCAACTCTTTTGAAGTTTCATTGTGTTGTATCCTACTCATTGTATTCATCAGATTAGGAATAATGTCACAGCCAGATAGAATGTTTCAAGGGGCCTGATAGAACATTTCAGGGGGCTGCATCTGGCCCGTAAATCTGTAGTTTGCTCATCACTGGTCTAATGCAAAACAAGCTAAGGCATTTCTCACCAAATAACTTGACTACCGCCAGGGGAAAGAATGTTGAGGTATAGTCTTTAGTGAAGAAATAATAGGATCTTTGCTTAAGGAGCCTATAGTATCCTTTCTTACAGTCTTTAACAGATAATGCCATTTTATTCAAAAGGGAAAATAATGTTTGTAGATATAAAAATCTGAATAACACATATAATTTTATATATTTTATTAAAGAACCTAGCAACTTCATATTTGTCATCATGTTATATACATTGTTCAAGTTGTGATTTAGCTGGCCCTCTACATATGGCAAAAAACTTGTAAAAAAATAGAAGCAAAAACATGTAGTTAATAAGTTAGGACTATAGCTCATGAAAACAACTGAGATTTATGAATCAGAACTTGGTAATGAAGTTATTTTCATAGAATTAATAGAGTCCATCATATTTGCAAAAGGTCTCATATAGTAAATAGCAATGTATCAAGAGAAAAACCTTTATAAGCCTTCATATTTAAGGAATAATAAGAGGAAGAAAATCAACTAAAACAAAACAATGATCACAGAGATATGGAGATATTCAGAATATTTTAGTAACATGTAAGTCAAAAGAAAGTGGGGCTCATTTCAGAATGAAAAAAAATTATCAAACATACATGAGTAGTGTGAGCTGCAGAAAGTTCAAGGATGATGAAATTTAGGAAAAGCCCATACTCTCCTTCCAGGGAAACTCAAGAATACACTTTAATTAATCACACCACATCTCAATCACTAAGTGAGTGCATGCATACATACACACTCACATACATACATATACACACACCACATTTAAAATTCTGAAGAATTCTATAGCATCATAACTTTATTCATCTACCCTATGATAAAAACAGCTCCAGCTCCTGTCATTTATAATTAGTACACTGATTCCATCAGTATCATTTATAATGATACCTTATAAGATACATCAGTGTTCATAAAAGAGAGTTTAAGATATAGATAATACATGAATATTGAAGTAATATTCATAGTAAATCAAATCTCTTGTTAAGTAATAATCAAAGATGTTCTTAACATAGATCTAAAGTCAAAGGATTAATAATGGAGGGAACTTTCTTTTTCATGTACTTCAACATTCTCATTTTACACTTGAAGAAACTATGGACCATAGGTGGCAGAAGGCTTGACCAAAGTCACACACTGTTGTGAAGATTCAGTTAACATGAAATGTTATCTGGGAGAAAGTGGGTTATAGATTTGCTAAGAAATTAATTGGCAGGCGGCAGCTGAGTACCTCAGTGGTTTGAGAGTCTGGACAAGAGATGGAAGATCCTAGTTTCAAATCTGGCCTCATACACTTCCTAGCTGTGTGACCCAGGGCAAGTCACTTAATCCCTATTGCCTAACTCTTACCACTCTTCTGCCTTGGAACCAATACACAGTACTGATTCTTAGATGGAAGGCAGAAGTTTAAAAAAAAAAAAAGAGGAAAGTGATTGGAAAACTCAAGAAAATGCTTAAGGGATAACAGAGTTGCTTAAATCATTTATAGTACATGACATTTTTAGATATTAGTTATAGATATAGAATATAGAATATTAGTTTTGATATATAGTTTTAGAGTGGTAAACATATAGAGGGGTAGCTAGGTAGTACAGTGGATAAAGTGCCAGACCTGGCATAATGAAAATATGAGTTCAAATCCAACTTTAAATATTTACAAGATGTGTGAATCTGGGCAAGTGACTGATCCTATCTTCCTCATTTTCCTCATTTATGAATTTAGCCAGAGAAGGGAATGGCAAACCACTCATCTCTTTGCCAAGAAAACTTAAAATAGACCCAAGGGCATGGAACATGACTAAAAAGATTGAAAAGGGCCAGTGATTATTCTAGATTTTAATACATACAATATTTTAATTTATTTATTGATACTTTTTCATTTCTAAATCACACAGATGCCACTTTTTTTTACCATTCATCCCTTCCAGAGAGTTTTCCTTTATGATAAAGATTTTTTATAGAAAAAAAGAAAATAAGAAGAAAAGGAAAAAATTGGTTTATTAAAATTCAGACATAATGTGATTGTGCAAACAGGGTCTCCTCATATTTATTTTTTATGGAATTAAAAAATTCAATTACTAAAAAAAACCTTTTTGACAATTGTTTTCTAACATTTTGCAATACAGACTTTTTCATTTGCTCTCTTATTCTCCCTCCCTGAGCTAGTAAATAATCTTATATAGGTTATACCAGTGCTCTCATGTAATATGAATTTCCATATTCCTCATGCTATGAAAGAAACAGACATCTCAAATGCAATAAAGAAAAAGGGAAAAAATCATGAAGGAAATAAAATGAAAACTGACTTGCTTTGATCCAACAATTCCTTCTTTTACTGTGGATGGCTTTTTTGTCATGAGTCTCTGGCATTATCTTAGAATCTAGCTTTTCTGATATATAAAGGGGAAAATTAGGGTTTTGGTTGGACTAAATATTTAAAGGGGTAGTCGCCAAGAGTTGAATAAATATCAATTCTAAAATGATTTTTAGTATTTTATTTATAAAATTTAGTAGAGAGTGAAAGTAGAGAAATGAAAAGAGAGTAGAGTAAGAGATCTAGCTTAATGAACTAGATTATGTGTTCAAGTCTTAGCTTTACTCTGACAGGGCTCTAGAGGCCTCAACTGGAGAGCCTAAAAGTCAATTAATAAAGGTTTTAGCCATGAAGTCTCCTCCTAATCAAGGGCCTCTCCAGAGGCTAGTATCTCCAGGGAAGATAAGGGAGTCAGCCTTTTTCATTCACCATGTGTAGTTCTAAAGAAGATATTTAAGAACAGTATCACCAAGTCCAAGATCCCAGCCAGAACTCCTCCAGGTCCAGTTCTAGGCCAAAGAGCACAAGCCTCAGAAATTCTTTCTTTTTATCCAGGTCACTTCTTTCATCACTTCCTGTGCCTTCCTCTCATTTCATGTGTACCAGTTATAGCGAAGGTTTGCTTAGCACTGCCAAGGGGCAGTCAGTCAATTCTGATTTGATACCTACTCTTGTACACATGGGTCATAGGCCTCCCTCACTTGAGAATTAAGTGGTGGTGTTTACACTTTTGTTGATTAAATCTTAAAATAAGCAGGATAGGATTAATCCTATCTTCACAGATAATAGTCTAGACCTTGACAGTTGATCATATTTACTATTTCCTTTACTATATATATTTTTTCCTGGTTCTGGTCACTGAACTTTGCAGCAATTCATATAAATATTTCCAGGTTTTTATGAACCCATCCAATTTGCCTTTTCCTGTGGCTTAATAGTATCCCATTACAACCACATAACAACTGCTTGTTCAGTCATTCCTCAGATGATGGGTATTCCCTCAGTTTCCGATTTTTGACACTACAAAGAGAGTTGTCAAAAATACTTTATACATGTAGGTCCTTTACCCCTATCTCTGATCTCTTTGGGATATAGGCCCAGTAATGGTATTGCTGGGTAAATTGTATTTTTGCTTTTTAAGGCATTTTCAGCAGGATTCCATATTGCTCTCCAGTCTATATTTATTCATTCACAATTCCACCCACAGTTTATTAGTGTCCCAGTTGCCCCAAATTCCCTCTAACATTTAATATTTTCTTTTTGATCAGTAGCCAACCTGATAGGTGTGAGGCAGTATCTCAAAATTGTTTTAATTTGCATTCTTTAATGCATAGTGATTTAGTGCACTTTTTCATAAGCCTATTTTTTTCTTTTTTCTTTTTTTTTTTACAGGTAGAAACAAATTTTGACAATTGCTTTCTGATATGTTAGGATTTAGATTCTCCACTAGAATAATACAAGTAAAATATTAAATTTAATATTAATTTTTAAAAAGATTGTTGTCCCTGTCTATAAAATTAACTCTCAAGTCATGAGTCTGTTAGTAGCTCTTAGTAATTAAGTTTTAATCAAAATGGAGATGAATTAAAAAGAGGGAATTATAGGAAGGAGACAGAAAATATCACCATCAAGCTGTCAGAACCCACAAAAAAACCCTTGAACTCACAGGAAGCACCAGAGCTCCCCCTCCCAACCGTGTTCCACCAAAGTGCTAAACCAGAGAGAGCACTCTGTGTCCCCCACCACACCATTTTCTTTATCTCTTCCTCTGTCATGCAACTTATGCACACAAAATGGGATACAGGGTAGGACAAGCCTGGGGAGTGGATTTTATCTACACAGCACATCATCTTCCTCTTTTTCCTGAGGTGGAAAATAAACATAGTTTATATGATTACTTTCATAAAATACATATTGCCATATTACTCATGCAGTGACAGAATGCTGAAAAAAATTAAAGGAAATAAAGGCAGACTTTGATCTGCAAGCAAACTCCAATAATACCTTCTTTGGCTGTGGATAAGATTTTTCATCATGACTCCTTTGTCATGCTCTTGGAAACCTGATTTGCTGAGAACAATTTAGTCCTTCACAGTTTATCATGTTACAATACTTCGAGTATTTTATGCAGTGTTCCCATTCTATTTCCTTCTCTTTGCATCAGTTCATATAAAGCATTTCCAGGTTTTTCTGAAGTCATGCTGTTCATCATTCTTTAGGGTGCAATAGTGTTATTACATTACAACTATATATAACAACTTATTCAACCATTCCCCAATTGATGAACAGTTCTCAGTTTCCAATTCTTTGCCACTACAAAGAGAATTGCTAAAATATTTTTGTACAGGTAGGTCCTTTTCTCTTATTTTGAATTGTGAATGATTTAAATGGATTTATTTTGAATCCTGAGACTGGTAATGTTTTTAATTGTTTCTATTATTTTTGGTTGATTTTCTTGGGCTCCCTAGGTATACCAAATATCTCAAAAGGGTGACAAATTTATTTTCCTCACCTCTTAGTACATCATTTTTTCCTGCTATTATGGCTATTGTTATCATTTCTAGTACAATATTAAATAGTAATGATAATAATAGTCATCCTTGTTTTATTTCTGATTCTAGTTTATCCCCATTACAGATAAAATTTGCTGATGGTTTTAGATACCATTTCTCACATTAAGGAAAACTCCATTTATTCTATTTTTCTCTAATTTTTATGAATGGGTATTATATTTTTGTCGAATACTTTTTATGTATTTATTGAGATAATCATGTGGTTTCTGTTGTTTTTTTTACTGATCTGATCAATTATACTGATAAATTTGTTTTTATATTGTACCATCCTTGACTTCCTTGTACAAAACCCACCTGCTCATGGTTTATAATACTTGTGATATAATGCTGTAATCTCATTATGTGGCTTGGCAGTGGATGGGGCTATTCCTCTTTGCTGCTTCTTTCCTTATTTGTCCTTATTCTGCCAGATTTGATGCAGTCACTGGGCAATACTCCCTTTTCACCCCAGTGAGACATGTCCCTCCTGCATTCTTTGTTTTGAGGTGATTTATTTTCTATTTTTGTATATTTGGAGGGTTTTGGAGAGCTGAATGTCTCTTATTATGCCATTTTAGCTGTAAGCATGCAACTCTGATTCTCAATTTTGCAATATACATTTTTTGTTCTTCTTTATGTTTGTATTGTTTTAGTCATTGTGTTTATTGTTTTCTTAATTCCACTTGTTTCATTTGGAATCAGTTCAAGGTATCTTCCCAATCTTCTCTGTATTCATCATTTCTATTGTTTTTTATGAAACAGTAATATTCCAATATTTTCATGTACTGTTATTCGTTTCTCCATTTCCTAAAAAATAGAAACCTACTTTGTATCTAGTTCCTTGTGACCACAAAAAGGAAACAATTTTTTGGGGGGTATCAGTAACCTAATTATGATATATACCTAGCAATAGAATATCTGTTTCATAGGCTAAGGTTATTTATCTTTGACACTTCTCAGTGTGTAAAATTATATCTATCACCTATCACTATGGCATCTATACACAGAGTTATATAAATATCTACAGAAAACTTTAAGATATATATGTGTGTATACATATGTATGTACTTCTATGTATATATAATTAAATGCATAACTGATGCATACATGTATATATGCATTTGATTGGATACACATACAGATGTGTATACATATGCATAAATTTGTAAAATACTTGTTTTGTCATATGCTAACTTTAAATAGTGAAATAAAATAATACTTTAAGGGCAACATATATTTGACTTCACATAATATATTAATTTAAAAACTCATAAATGGCTGTTATGGACATTTTTATGAAAAAGGAATGACTATTTGACATAAATAAAACAGTAGGCCAGTTCCATTAGAAATTATACAATATATCCCTAGGGGCTTCAATAATTTAAAATCTATCAGATAGAAATAAAAACATCATCAGGTGGTTGGAACTGGAACTGGAAACTCATTCTTCTCTATAAAACAAGAAAGAACAATTGTACATATTACAAATAGAAAACTAAAAATACAATTTAATCATTTATATTTGTGATTTCAACAAATAAAACGTGCTGAAACATGGGCATCCTGACTAATGGAATATATTGCCCTAACCTCTTGGTTATAAAAATGATACACAAAAATTTAAGAATAACTTTTTAAATAAATATTACCATTGTGAATATTAATCATATCAGGACTACATGAAATGAAAAGCTGTCAAAATATAGGATACTAGGTGAATACATTTAATCCATATGGGAACAGAATGAGAGATATATAATCCCAGTTATCCTATTATTTGGATTGTCTGGATGATGCTCTCAGAAAATTTACAAAACATAAGTTTAATTCCTAATACATTTATTCAATTATGTCACCAATAATTTATCTCTCTGTGCTCTAGTCTACGGACAATTAAATCTAAAAGAGAAAATAGCAGGATAATAATAATAACTTCTCCTTGGAGTATTTCTGTAAACTATATAAAATATGGAAAATATAATGTTGCTATAGAGCTAGGATTTAAATAGTGTTTTAAATTTTGCAATATTCTTCATGTATGTCATCTCATTTATGCTCAAATCAACTCTGTGAAGTAGCTAATGGGGGAAAAGTAAAGTGCAGAGATGATAAATCCATAGTCACACATCTATTAAGTTTTGATTCAACAGTTCATCCTGACTCCAATTCAGTTCTCTTTCCATGAACATGGATGCTCTGAAATAAAGCAGTACCCAATTATGTACATTTTACTCATTGTTTTGGCAGTAAAATCAAGCAAGCTATAATGACCAGAAAGCTGGTCTCAAAAACAGGAAGGTCTAAGTTCAAATGCCATTGCATAACTTTATTAGTTGTGAGATTTAGGTCAAGTCATGTAATTTTAGTTAAGTTTTCACTGAGTGTTCAGCTCTATAAACTCTAGTAAATATGTTATCTGTTTTTTTCCAATATTAAAATTTACTCTATGAATGAATTTGCAAGTCCTATGCTTATCTCTATCATTTGGTGGCAGGGGAAATTAGAGGAAATGCTTAATCAGTTTTGTTTTTAGATGATTATTGTTGGGCATTAATTTGGAGTGTGGAGTATGGCCACTGAATAGTTTTGATCTTGATGGTGGTAAATTATTTTGGTATTCTACATATTTTTTTAAAAAGCATTTGAAGTAGATTCAGCATATTATGGAGGAATGTCTTCCTTTTCTGGTGTCAGGACTTGCATGGGATATAAGTATATATTACCATCTGGATAAGAGAATGTAAGCCTATACATGTTTTTTCTGTGAGGAATGAACTCTGAATAGAGCCAAGTTAATATAGCAGACTGATGGCAGCTGAAAATACTGGTATGGACAGTTGGATAATGACAGGAGCTGGAGGAAGAGAAACTAACTTTCAAAAGTGAATCAAAGCACTTAGATCCAAGTATAGTTGGGAGAAGGATGAGTCTTGGATAGCTTCAGCACTAGAAAATATCTGGTCATATTTCAAGGCCAGATTGATAAAAATCATTAAAATTGATGAGAATAAGATAATATTTACTTATGAAACTTTAGCCAGATCACAATGGATAGCACTATAATGAGGAAAAATCTGTTTTCTGCATTTACTCCATCCTATACTTTGTAAAAATTCTTAAACAAAATTTACTTAATTTCAATTAAGAATGGTTTTCAGAAAAATCTACCTTGGTCCAAGGAAAAATTAAAAAAAAAGAAATCAGGCATTTAGGTTAAAGTAGTCCAAGGGTAAATTTAGTGTAACCATATGTCTTTAACTATGGGGTACCAGGAAGTAGACTTTAGCAGAAGCACAGTAGAAAACATAAAATGGTCCAACACAACCATATTGTATTTTAGTAAGGTCAGTTCATATTTGCCTACTGTAACTTTTCCATAGAAAAGTGATAAAAATCAAATAACATAAATATTTTTGACGGAGTTTAAGAAATTGAGATAATTTAATAATGAATTTGTAATTTAAAATAGAGAGGGCTGTCCTGAAAACAAGGAAAACCTGGTTCAGATTATATATCTGAAATATATAGTTTGTGTGTCAGTGGGTACCATGATATACTATCACTGCTTCAGAAAATGCTCTCAGATTATCAACTGCAAAAAAGTGTCACCTAGCATTGGTAAAGACAATTTCCTCACCTTGGGATACTATCTATCTATCAATCTATCTATCTATCTATCTATCTATCTATCTATCTATCTATCTATCTATGAAATCAGAGGTAGAATCTTTTTTGCTAATTTATGAGTTCTGGGATAACTCATACTGCAGTGTATTTCTACAGTAAGGGAACTATAATAATTTGTAAGAATTAGTGGCCTCATGGAATTTTTTGTGAATACTGGACTAATAAACTTATTTATATTTCCTCTAGTTACTCTAAGCTAAATGTAATGTTGGTGGGTAATGGGGATGGGATTAGATGGTTCACATAGAGCCAGTATCAGAAGATTAAACTGTTTTGAGAAGGTCAACAGAACCAGTGTCAGCAGGTTGAATGTGGGGTGACAAGCTAACAGGCTCAGTCCAGGCAGAGGTAACAAACACAGATCAATATATAACAGGAATGGTTTGGTTTATTATAACAAGGGAAGACGAAAAAGGGAATTTGGATGAACCAAACTAATATTCACTACCTAAACCTATCAGAGATCTAAAGTCGTTCCCTCATGGGAATCCTTCACAGAGATTGAGCTACTCTGATTCTTACCTATCTCTTCTAAAGACCCAGTCTCTAATATAGATAAACCTACACTAAACCCAAATGCCCTTTTGATGGTAATAAAGGTAATGAGTTTTGGCAGTTAGGCAAGACAGGGCTCAGGAAGATGTTCTGGATCCAGAAGGATCCCAAACCTAATTCTTTTTTTAAAAACATTTATTAATATTCATTTTTAACATGGTTACATGATTCATGTTCCTACTTTCCCCTTCACCCCCCGCACTCCCCCCACCCATGGCCAATGCACATTTCCACTGGTTTTAACATGTGTCATTGATCAAAACCTATTTCCAAATTGTTGTTAGTTGCATTGGTGTGGTAGTTTCGAGTCTACAGCCCCAATCATGACCACCTCAACCCATGCATTCAAGCAATTGTTTTTCTTATATGTTTACTCTCCTGCAATCCTTCCTCTGAATGTGGGTAGTGTTCTTTACCATAAATCCCTCAGAGCTGTCCTGGGTCATTGCGTTGCTTCTGGTACAGAAGTCCATTGCATTCGATTTTACCATAGTATATTAGTCTCTGTGTACAATGTTCTTCTGGCTCTGCTCCTTTCATTCTGCATCAGTTCCTGGAGGTCTTTCCAGTTCACCTGGAATTCCTCTAGTTTATTATTCCTTTTAGCACAATAGTATTCCATCACCAGCATATACCACAATTTGTTCAGCCATTCCCCAATTGAAGCCAAACCTAATTCTTAAAGACAGATGGCCCAAATGATTTAGGATCACACCAGGAAGCTCAGTAGATATATCAACCAGTCATCAGGGAAGCAGGTAGATGGGAAAGACAAGGTACAAACAGCCAAAGGAAAGTATCCAGTCTCTTCAGGTCAACCCAGATAAAAGACAGCTCAAACCTTAGCCTGTGTCCTCTTTTCCCATTCTAGAATTCTTCCCCTGTTAGTCTCATGCCTCTGCCTTCTGCTAGCTTACTCAAGTCCTCTCTTCCTTATAACAGTTCCCCCCTTTGCACAAATTCAAAATAGTTTTGAAAATAGTGTTTTGGAATTTGTGCACCAACAAATTTATATCCCACCTAAACTAAATTCTTACCCAAAATAATAACCAGCATACACTCACTTATCTTATCCTATCTAACACTACCTTACTCTAAGGATTCAAATGAAGGAAAGGAAAATGGAAAAATTATACAATAAACAGTTACAAAGTTCAAAATACAATGCAAACATATGCAAAAGCAAACAAGTAAGTAAAACATCAAAATAGAAATACAAACATAAAACTTCATGCAAAACACTAAAGTAATAAAAAATACTATTCTTATAAACTAATACAGAAAAAATCCTATCACTATCAAACTACTGTAGTCCATAAAATAGAAAACTTAGAAAATTTAGAAAAAAGAACAATAAACACAACATTTCATAAGTTTTTACAAAAAATTCAAACAAATCCATCAAAACTTACTTGCAAAATAACTCAAAAATAGATGAAAATTCAAAAGAATCCTATTCTAAACTAAAAGCTTATTCTTATTACACAAAAATGAATTTTTACCTAGAATATGTATCTCACTATCCTATTTAGAGAACTTGATCAGTATCAAATATTAGCAACCTACATAATTTCTACATACAGGCGCATAATGCATACATACAATATATGCATGTATTTTGCACATATACATAACATATTTACATGTATGTAACACACATGCACTGTAACACAATTTCATCAACCCTAAATATAATACACACTATTTACATATATTCATATAACAAAGTACAACTGACCTTTTCTAACAATTTTAATTGGGTCTGACATATATGTATATTCCATAAACTTGCTCATATTCATTGATAAATCATATCTCTTCCAGGAGGATGCTACAGAGCTGTTCCTGGGAGAATTTTAATAACATTCAAAGGAAATATCTTGGAAAAAATGGAATAAGTATGAATAGTTAATAACAATGGAGGCTCTCTGACTGGCTTTGGGAGGTCTATCAGCTCTGATTACTCCCTATTTGTCAGTCTTCACCTCATCATCATGTGAAGCCAGATCATATATGCTAGATCTAAGACAACAACATAACCTACTGGATTTGAAATGTTCTTTTGGCCTTTAGGCATCATCCTATACTAGCTACCAAACCTGATCTGGCTGCCAATTTACTAATTTATGTCTCATTCCTTTAAAATATCAGACTAAATTCCCATCACCTACAATGGAAAAGAGAAAATGAAAAGGCAAAAGATTCAGTGGAGGGAAATTGACATTGCAGATTTCCCGCTATGACATGGATTCTCACTAAAAGCCATCATATCACTAGAGCATTGCTGAAGCCAATGAAACAAAAAGTGGCAAAGAATAAGTAATTGAATTTGAAAAGCCTTCTGAATGTCTTTTTGAATGCCTCTATACTTTATAATATGACTAGCCAATATGTTCCAATAGTTAAGTTTCTATACATACTTCCTTCCTTTTAAGGAACATGATTTATACGTCATCACATTTGTTCAGGAAGGATGTACCTAGAATGCTCTGTGTGAAGAAGTACAATTTCAAGTTGTCTGGTTTAGTTAATGGGGTCCACATAAGAATTAGGCCTCCCCTAGAGGTCATTAAATATACACAGGAGTGACAAAGTAATTAATTTAATAACTTCACTAGAAATTGGATGTGAATTTGCCAAATACTTTTATTCATCAGCGAAAGATTTAAAACAAGAAACCATCACAGATATACTGTAATATGTCCCCTCTCCCTCAGAAAGTAAACTGAAGCCCTAAAAGATTGTTGCTTTCTCCCTCCCCAAAACCATGCAGAACTAGACATTAAACCTATGCCTAGGACACTCTGCTCTCTTAGTTCCACCTCTTAGTTTTCCTGGTTTCTTGTAAAACTCAGCTTAAAGAACATCTTCTTCAGGAGGCTTTTTTCTAGTTCAGTGTATATAGTAATGGATTTCTTTCTTTTTCAGATTACTTTCATCTATTACATATATATATTTGTTTATATATATATATGTACAGATATACATATATATGCATATTGCACATAGATACCAGTTATTGACTTACCTCAATTAAAATATTTGAAAAGGGGGCTTATTTTCATTTTTCTTTGTATCCTTAGTACATAACAGTGTCTGACACTTAAGTGTTTAATAAATTCTTGTTAAATGGCTGACTGAGGTCTTCAGATCATAAATTCAATATGCTGTTTTTTGCCCCACAATTCTTCTTTGTATCCCACATTGACTGACCTCAACTGAAAAGTAGACTATTTGAGTAAGGGGTAAAGAATAGAAAGCTCTATTAATTGAAGGTGGTAAGCTATGTTTATCCTGATTCTATGTTGCTTTGGCACAAATAATAGGGCTTTTTATTACTATCTCAGTCTGTTTTGACAGCTCAGGCCAACAGATGCTATTCTGTGCCCTCACTCCATACTTCATCACTCTTGATGACCTTGCTGAGTCTTTGCAGCTTGATCCTGACCTACTAATGGCTCAGAAGGAACAAAGGGAATATCTTGTATGAGTGGACAGAATGAAAAGAATTGTTTCAAAAATATTTCCATTTGGCAAGGACATTTGTTCCCTGCTAGGTTCCTAGGAAACTGATTAGGTTCCCATTCTTATCATATTTCTCTAGTCATGAGCCTCTTTATACAATGCAGTATGCTAAGAGTGTGATATGGTTCAAAAAATCATCTTTGTTCTAAAGAAAACTCATTGACTTTGTTGAATGTTGTGAATATTTAAAAGAAACAACATGCACGCAAGTTGAAATTACAAAATATCAAGACAAAAAAGTCACATGACAACGAATGGTTAAATGCCAACAGGATAAATCAGAATATAAATTCCATGAGAGTTCAGAAGAAATAGAAATAATAGTTGATAGAGGGCTGGCACCTTTCATGAAATATATGGGTCTGTAGCTATGCCTTGATGTACAGCCAGAACTAGTTTGGTGACAAAGAAGATGAAAGAATATTCCAGGAAGAAAGAATGCCATATACTAAGGCTTGAAAATTGAGGGGATCAGAACAAATAAATGGTAATGAGAACTGAGTGAACCACACTAACTCCATTGTGTGATTTAATTCTGGAGCTAATTCAGTTCCCTTCTAATCAATTATTAGTGTAATCCAATTTTTCTATTGTGAGAAAACTTTATTCAGTTGTGAGAACTGTGAGAAAACCTTATTGCATTTTATGAATCAAGCCCTGCATAGGTCAGAAGTTGGGCCATCTCTATCTACTTCTTAGATAATCTTACCTAAGTACCTAAATTATGTTGACCAGAAACCTAATAATATCTAAAGAATGATGCAAGGAGTTTTCTCACAATTATATACCTCAAGCAACTCATATTACTTATCTAAAAACTGACCCCATATTTGTTAATTAATTATTATTTTAATGTTCCTTTGAAGACAAACACTTGAAGAGAGTTGGGATACTTCTTTTTTATGATTTCAGGGAATCTCATCTTTTTTGCTCTACCCCTCTCAATTTGGAAAGTCCCTAATCTTTCCTCCAACTAGAAATTACCTAATTTTGTAATGTGGTTAATTGTCCTAATTAATTGTTCTTATATGATTAATTGTTTTAATGCATAAAAAATCAATCTCCTCTTGTAGTCAGGTTCTATTGCCAAAACTGAGGTACGTGGTCAAAATTTGTTGAGCAATTTCTATTGAGTGCTTAATAAATTGATATATGCTTTGAAATTTGAACAGTATTTCATGGATATTAATGTGATAGTGGCATGCAAAATATATAAGAGGTGGGAGAAACAGGAGGCAGAGAGATATAGTAGGTATTAAAGACATAAAACAATGGCTGCATGAGAAACAATGTGTTATTGAAAACAGAAAGAAATGGATATCAGAAGTATTAGCAAAAATGAAATTTTAAAATCTTGTTAGCTGATTGAATGTGATGGGAAATTGAGGGAAAAGGTAGAGTCAAGAATAACTATGATATTCCATGAATGCGTGACTGAGTATATGATCATTACATTGGCAGATATAGGTCAGTCAAATAGGAAAGTTAGTTATAGTAAAGAAGATAAAAATTTGGATTGTAAATGCTGCATTTGAGATATTGATTTCAAAGGTCATGGCAGGAATAATTTTTAATCTCTGACTGGGGATACTCAGGTAAAGATTTTAATTCAAGTAAGTAAGAAATATAATGCCTTAATAATTCTACATGGAATGTGTTATATTCATAATCTGGGAAGTGATGGATGCCACCTTGAATGACAGGAAAGGCAGTTGAAAGTCTTGGAATGTTCCCAGGTGCCGTGAGCCAGGGGCAAACATTGGTTGGCTCCATGGGATAAATACCCCTGACAGCCACTTTAAGGGGATCTCTCAGGAGGTCTCTGGACAGGAGTCTCTGGACTGGGAAGTCTCTGAGTGGGTGGTGAAGGAAGGCAGGGAAGTCTATGAAGAAGAGGGTAGGAATAGATCTGAATATTTCCTGAAAGTCTGTGAGAGCTAGTGTATCACCAAACACGGGTAGTGAGAAAGCTGAGAGAATAAGATCAACACAGCTGTATCAGTAGCATTCACTATTCTCTGGCTTGGCTGTGGCCAGGCTGGGCCAGAGGTAGTTGAGAGAGTAAATCTCCAGCTTCCACCTGATCAATAGCCTCCAGTCCTGATTGTCAATTAGTTTATAGATAATTGATCGAGAGGGTCTCCAATTCCCAATCCTTGTGCTGTGTTATCCTTTCCCTGATTATAGATAAAGAGAGTTCAACAAGTACCTTCCTGAGTGGTCCTTTTATCATGACCCTTGGGGAGGGAGTCAAACACAGTCAGATATCAAACATCATCCAAGGCAAATCAAGAGCCAAATATTAATCTATTCAACCTCAGGTTGGACCTGGAAATGTTATCCATCTATCTAACCTCTTGAGGGTCCTTTGTGGGCAACTGTTAGAGAGAAAGGGATACATCAACATTATTGTACATCTATATCTCCCTAGGACCGGGGGGGGTTTTGTTTATAACAAATGGCACCTTGACATTAATGGGTGGGGTTAAAAGGGAAATTATGAGACCAATTGTCCTTCTTGAAAATACCAAGCCATCATGAATTTATGTGAGAGATATTGTTGTTGGTTTTATTCAAAGGAAAGGAAGAAAAAATATTTTACTTCTCTGTGAATAAATATTTATTTCTAAGGTGACCTTCAGGACTCTATTCATTAAGCCTTTTGAAGAATCTAAGAAATCCTGTCACAGAGAACAGAGAAGAGAAAATTATCTCCATAAATAATAATACTTATTATTGTCATCTTTTTTAATATCCAAGAACTATTAAGCTTGGCTAATTTTTCAAAAAGTTATAGAATCTTACCCCAAATGGATATCTGCTTCTCAAATTTTATAGGCCCACTTACTTCCAGTATCATCTCAATCTATTATGATAAAGTTGCACATAATGATTTATTGCATGACTAAAATGAGCAAAAGTTTACATAAAATATTAGAATAGATTTATTCTCTCAGTAGGGTAACTAAAAGTACTTTTAAGTTTGAAAAATTGCTTTTTATTACTGATTGAATTACATTGTTTTCCTTAGTAGGACTATTTCTTCAATATATATTTTTGCATTCTTTACAAAATTCTGTTGATGTATAATTTTAGCACATATAGAAGCATGTAATAAAATCATGATTTATAACTTCTTCTTTTAAAGAAGTATCAGAGGGTAGAGCCAAAGATGCCTAAGTAAAGAAATAGAATCTTGAGCTTTCCCAAATTCTTTTCCAAACAACTTAAAAATAACATCTCAGAATGAATTTTGGAGCAACAGAACCAACAAAAATATGAGGTGAAATACCTTTTTTGTTCTGAGACAATTTAGAATATCAGCAGGGAAAATCTGCCT
This sequence comes from Gracilinanus agilis, assembly GCF_016433145.1. Classification (NCBI taxonomy): domain Eukaryota; kingdom Metazoa; phylum Chordata; class Mammalia; order Didelphimorphia; family Didelphidae; genus Gracilinanus; species Gracilinanus agilis. The sequence goes on from NC_058132.1 coordinate 518,408,504, forward strand.
CATTGGGGTGAAAGTGCAATTTAGTCTAACGAAGGTCATGCCCCAGTGAGTCAGCAGTAGTCCTTGAGATTGATTGAAATTTTCAAAACGAGCTTCTGGAGCTCTAGGACTATTGTAGTGTCCCGAATCTTAACCAATAATAAATTGAGACCATTTCTCTTAGTACGACATTATTAATTTTAGCATGTGATTTATTTTAAAAAGATGGGTCCATCACATATGCCTCCGCATGTAAAGGTGCTTCATGAGGCCTGATGCTCTCTTTTTAAATGGAGGTGAGTCTAATTTTTGATCAGCTTGACAGAGAAGCATTTGGGTCTTCCCTGGCATACCCAAATGGTGAGTATTTCAAGAGTAGGTTAACTTAGACATCTCAATCTTACTGAATTACATAATCACAGAGGAAATACTATTTGTCTGGTAGGATGATCCCTTCAGCTTCACTAAGATAGCGAAATGTAGCTGATGACTCTTCTCTCTGGTATTTTAAGAAATAGAATGTGATTTTATTCAACTGGCTTCCTCTATTATTCTTTACCCAGAAAAATATGCAATGTTTTGATAATGTTTTGGGGTACTTTCTCTTATTGTACATCTAGTCAGCTTAAATGTAGATATATTTAGCAAGAACAAAAGAGGCATTTGCTTTCATATATATGGAGAGGATGTTCTTACTTATAGATAAAAAAGAAGCAGAAGAATCTACCCAACATTTTAACAAAAGACAAAGGCCCCAACTCAATTATATGTCTTGGAAGCTGGAACTAAGTACCTTAACTTGAGAACTGGACTACCTTCAGAGGGCAGAATTTCAGAAAACAAAGTTTCACACAGAAATATTTCTAATAAATTATGTAATTCAGCATTAATCTCTTCTCCTCAAAATATAAAGTGGTAATATATTTAGTCAGATGGAGTTTACAGAGTATTCTTTACTTATGGTGGATGCAGAACTATATCTCATTGCCCATACATACTCTCAGGGTAAGCAGGAACACTAGTATATTACAGCATATAGACAGAGGACTGGGGATGCTGGTTATATTTCTAGAACACACTTCTCATTAGAGCATAAAATCTGGAAGAACTGAGCTTCCAGGTTAAGATGGAGGCAGAACAAATAGCAACTGCTTAACCTCTCCTAACCCACACCTACAGGCCTCCTCAAGATGACAAAAACAAACCCAGATGAACAAAGGGACCCCACAACAGGGTGCAACATTGAAGGTACATAGGATTGGGGCATTTCCATGCTTTAAGTGGATGAAATAGCTCTCATTAAAACACGAGCTGAGCAACCTTCTTTCCCCCTACATCACCAACAGTGCCAAAGCAAGTGCATGAGAGTCAGAGCAAGTTTGGGGAACTCATTAAGTTCTTAGCATCTACCTGGGATCACCAGGGCCTGCTCCTGAGAGCAGCAAGACTTAAAACCCCAAGATGCTAAAGAATGAGCAGATTTTGAACACAGACCTTGAGCTCAGGCTCGGACGCAGGCACGGAAGCATACCCTGAGTGTAGGCATGTAGCTTAAGTGGGGACCCAGTGCAGAGGGGTGGATGATTGTTAAAGCAGAGTCCTGAGACTGTTAAAGAAGCTTTTGGGAGAGGAGCAATCAAGGGGACAACCAGGAGGCTTGACCATGAGAACAACTAGGCTTGAGACCTCAGAAGCATAAAGAGCACAGACTGACCCTGGACATGAGGATAAAGCTGAGAGGGTGCAAAGCTCAGTGACTCCGGCGAAAACTGCTCTACAGCTCCATAGGCAGAAAGCCTGTCTGCCTTCACCCAGACTTCTGACTGAGAAATAAAAAATAATAATGGCAAGCCAGTCACAAGAATCCCAAAATAGAAAAATCAAGAAGAAATCTTTAACACTTGACAACTTTTACACAGAAAAAATCCAGAAAACAGAGCAAACAGCAGAGGCGAACAAACAAGTAATCCCATCCAAACCATCTAAAAAAATGAAAATTGATCACAGGCTCTTAAAGAGTTCAAATCTGAGATCATAAGAAAGATGGAAGAGATTTGGTGAGAGAAGTGGGAATTAACTCAACAGGAAATTAACAGGTTAAAAGACAGAAACTTCCATTTGGAGAAAGATGCCCCCAAATCAAATAAAATAATAAGCAAATTGGAGGAAACCATGAAAAACAGAATAAACCAAATCAAAAAGAAATTCAAAAGATTATAGCAGAAAACAAGTCTCTAAAGACCAGAATTGGGCAAGTAAAAGACAATGATCTCTCAAGACAGCAGGAACAAATAAAGCAAAGTCAAGAGACTGATAAAATAGAAGGAAACATGAAATATCTCAATGAGAAAATGAGAGATCAAGAAAAGAGGTCTAGGAGAGACAATTTGAGAATCATTGGTCTTCCTGAAAAACCAGAAATTAATAGAAATTTGGACTCCATACTACAAGACATTCTCCAAGTAAACTGCCCTGATGTTCTTCAACAAGAGGAAAAAATAGATATTGAAAAGATCCAAAGATCACCCTCTATACGAAACATTCAAAAGACAACCCCCAGCAATATAATAACGAAATTCAAGAGCTTCCAAGTAAAAGAAAAAATTTTTTACAAGAAACCAGAAAGAGACATTTCAGATATCAAGGAGCACTAATCAGGATCACACAGGATCTGGCAGGCTCCACACTAAAAGATCACAAGGCTTGGAACATGATATTCAGAAAGGCAAGAGAACTGGGTTTACAACCACAGATCACTTGCCCATCAAAACTGACTATATACTTCCAAGGGAAAATATGGACATTCAACAAGATAGAAGATTTCCAAGTATTTGCACAGAAAAGACTAAAGAAAGCATCATTTAAGTTAAAAAAAATAATATTTGACAAAAAGTAAAAAGACATATGGAAATTCACTGAGGAAAAAGACACCTTAAAAATTAGATTTGGAAAGTATTGCAAGCAGCCAAAAAGACACAACCTAAATATTGTGGAGCTACAATCAGGATAACACAACATTTAGCAGTTTCTATATTCAAGGATCAGAGGGACTAGAATTTAATATTCTCTAAGTTAAAAGAGCTAAGACTACCAGTAAGAATTATCTACCCATCAAAAATGAGTATAATCCTTCAGGGAAAGAAAGGCATTCAGTCAAATAGAGGACTTCAACATTTTCTGATGAAAAGATAAGTGTTGAATAGAAAAAGTGTCTCTGAAATACAGACTTATGAAAAATATAAATGATAAACATGAAAAAGAAATAATAAGAAATTTAATAAGACTAAACTGCTTATATCCCTCAGTGAGAAGTTGGTACTTGTATTTCCTAAGAATTTCATCATTATTAGGTTAATTAGAAAAAGTGTACATAGACAGAAAGCAAAAGTATGAGTTTAATATAGGGGATATCTGAAAAGTAAAATTAAGGAGTGAGAATAGGGAATACATTGAGAGAATGAGGAGGAGATTATTCATAGAATTTGGTAAATTATCTCCCATAATAGATACCTAAAAAAAGCTTTCACAGTAGAGGGAACGTTCAGATACTACAATGATTAACTGAGTATTATTTAGCTATCCTCAATATCACAATAATCCAAAACAATTTCAAAGAAGTCATGTTGAAAAAAAAGATATTTTCCCCAAAAAATGAATATACTAGACTAAAACATACTATATTTCACTTTCTCTCTCCAATTTTTTGTTTTCCTTTGACAAAAGTATTAATATGGAAAATATTTTATATAATTATGCATATAAATTCTATATCAAATTGCTTACTTTCTCAGCAAGTGGGGAGGGCAAGGAGAGAGTGAGGGATAGAATACAGGATTATCTTTTAAATAAAATTATAATAATTATTTTATATATGATGTGAAGAAAGTAAACATATACAAAAAAGGAATTTAAGTTACTCTCAATATTTAAATGGTAAAATGATATGAGCAAATGATTCTAAGATGAAGAAATCAAAATTATCTATAGTCATTTGAAAAAAGCTCTAAAACACTATTGATTAGAAAAATGCAAATTCAGAGCTCTCAGTACCATATTATATCTATCAGATTAGCTATTATGACAAAAACGGAAAATGGCAAATGTTGGGAAAATCCAGACATTAAAGTATTGTTGGTGAAATTGTCAACTGATCAAAGTTTTCTGGAGAATATTTGGAACAGTGCCCAAAAGTCTATAAAATTGTGCCTCTCCTTTGACATTTCAATGATACTAATATTTCTGGAAGGCAAAGAGACAAAGTAAAATGACCTATATGTACAAATATACTTATAGTAGCTCTTTTTAAAGAGATAAAAATTAAGAAAGTGACTGAATGTTCAGCAATGGTAGAATAGTTGAACAAGTTGTTTTATATGATGATGCAATGGTATTGTGCTATAAGAAACGATGAGCAGGATGCTTAAAATACTTACAAATTTACATGAATTATTGCAATGTGAGGTGAGTGGAACAAGAATAGTTTACACAGTAACAGCAATAGTGTATCATGAACAACAGTAAATGACAGTTATTCTCAGCTATACAATAATCCAATACCGTCTGGAAGGATTTATGATGAAAAAATGCTGGATACTTCCAGAGAAATATCTGATGGAATTGAAATGTAGATTGGCATATTAAAACAGAAAAAAAAAAAAACAAAGCAAAAAGAGAACAAAAACACAAAACACTTTTCTTCATTTTTGTTTTTTTGTTCTGTTTTCTTTCAAAATATGAGTAATATGGACATAGTTTCCATTACTGTAATATGTGTGTGTGTGATTGTTTGACATCTCAATGAGAAGGGAAGGGGGAAAGTGGAAGGAGATAATTTGGAATTTAAAATTTTGAAAATGAATATTAAAGTTATTTTTATATATAAATAGAATACATATTAAAATAAGTGTCAGCAGCATTTGCTGTAAACCAAGTAGAGAACATAAATTGCTAGCTAAGTGACCAGATTCAATGTATACTGTGAATGTACATCTAGTTTAATATTATGGGAACTAGTAACATAACAGTCAATAATAATAATAAAATACCTTATTAAAATATGCAGGAAAAATCTTCTTAAAAATATAACAATAAACAAAAAATAATTGACTGGAAATGTAAATAAATAGATAACAATCATTCAAAGAATAAATTAACTAATAATGAATTGTTGTTAATTTCTGTAATGTATATTTATAGTAATATAAGAAATAATGGATATAACAAATTGATAAAAATCTTGGATGACTTTATTGAGCTGATGATTTTTGAAAAGTAATGTATACAATAATCACCTAATAATATGAGGGGAAGTAGTTATTTTAGACCTAAGCTTTTTTTCAAAACAGAATAAAGACTTCAAAAGACTGATAAACATAGCTCTCATCTCTTTTCAGAGAACTAATGGATTAGATGCATAAGTACATGCATTATTTTATATTATGCTAAACAATAAATAAAAATTGATTAAGCACCTACTATATGCTAGATGCCATTTTTAATGCTAAGTATACAAAAGAGGCAAATTTAGACCCTGTTTTAAGGAGTTAACAATCTAGGGAGGGAGACAATGTTCAAATAAATAAATATAAATCAAGGTATACACAGCATAAAGAGAGTATAAGGAATAGAAGGAAGGTGCTAGAATTGACAGACTTTGGGAAAGGTTTTCAGGAACAGTAGTTCTTTTGGTTGTTAATTTAAAGGGAAATAGAGAAATCAAGATGTCTAGCAGTAGGTGGAAAGCTTTCCAGGCATGGAGAAAAGCCACGGAATCTCATATCTAATACTTCCTGTGTGACTGAGCAAACTCTTTAGTCTCCCTGTAATGCTTCTAAATCTTTTTACATTGCTCCCTCTCCAAGAAATCCCAAAATTCTTTTGTATTTATTTACTCATGTACCTATTTGTATCTTCCCAATAGAAAGTAAGTTGCTGAAACATAAACACTGTTTTCTTTTGGTATTTAAATGATACGATTTTAACAATGCTTTTTACCAAGGAAAAAATTATTTTAGCTCTGTGTGTGTATGTGTGTGTGTGTGTGTGTGTGTTGGATTTTGTAATTTTATGTTTGAGTTACATTTTCTCACATAATAACCGTGCTGTTTGTTTAATTTTTTTTTCCCTCGTGGATTGAAGGCCCTTGTTAAATTCAGTTGCTGTACTTATGAATAGATCATATCAGGACTTAATAATTTTATAAAAACAAATGTGTCAGATCTCCTTGTCTTGAAAACCAGAGACATATTGCTGAGGATAATCTAAGCAAGGCAATAGTAAGACACTTAGAACCTTGATAACAGGAATCCTCAGTTCTCTGGATAACATTAAACCTTTTTGAAAATAAACCTCTCAGAACTATACTACTTAGTGAAAGAATTCATTTACTATTTACTTTTCCTGTGAGAATACTCTTAGGCCAAAGAAACCAATAATATTTCCCAGGTTTTTTTCTAAGTATTAAACATGAATAGCAGAGGGTAATAAAGATAGAAACATCAAAAAAAGGATCTTGAATCACACTCCATTGGGAACAATGTGTATCTATAAATAAGGTTAACTCAACAAAAACGTGGGCACAGGATAACACCAAATTCTAACAAGTAGCATTTGAATGAAGAAGAATCCCCATATATCTGCTTCTCCATTTCTGTCTTTGCATAATGGGTTTTATAATAGACTACTTTGACAATTTTACAGATTCCTGTGTTTTTCTCTCCACAATCATAATAAAGTTGATATTTTCTAAATTAAATTAAATAATTAGGATTTCAGGAATACTATTGTGTTTGAAATATCACACATATGTGTACATATTTATGTACATATGTATATATATATATATATAAATTCACTCAAACACAAAAATAGACACATTAACATTGGTACATATTTGTATTCACTTATACCATACATTTGTTACACAAGGAATTTTGTGTCACATATTGCATTATATTTTAAACATATATCTTAGCATGTATATATGCAGATACATACATTGATACATGGATTTATTTTCCAAGGAATCTAGGTTAGGTATCTAACAATAAATATATAAAATTAGCTTCAAGAAGACAATTTTCACGTTTTGAAGGGGAAAAAGCAAAAGGAAACAGATAAGTAACTAAATGGAATAGTCATCTAGTTTCTAATTGGAGCTTGCATAGTACAGTGAATGAAGTTCTGAATTTGAAATCATGAAGAACCTTTTTCAAATCCAACCTTAGATACTGACTTTGCTGTGTGAACTCAGGAAAATCACTTAAAATAAGCCTTCATTTTCTTAATTGTAAAATTAGGATACTCTGACCAACCTCCCAGGGTGGTTGTTATGAGGAACAAATTAAATATGTAATAGCTTAGCACAATACCAGGCACATAGAAAGTTCATAATAAATCATTTTTCCTTCCTTCTTGCCTTGGAATAAGGAAGATGTGAACTGAAATTACTACCCCAGACACAACAGCTGTGAGATCAAGGTCAATTCCATTAATTTAAATAAAAAGCCTCTTTTTATTTCTTAAATGATGATAATAATAGCATGTACTTCCCAGGCTAGAGAGAGGATCAAATGAGGTAAAACATAAAGAACTCTGTAGAGCTTAAAGAACTTGAAGAACATAAAAATTTAGGGGAGGCTAAGTGGTACCGTAAATAAAGTGTCTGGGCTAGAGTCAAGATAACTTGAGTTCTTGCTTTAGATGATTAATGTCTGTGGGATTCCGGGCAAGTCACTTAAGTCTGTTTGCCTCAGTTTAGTCATCTATAAAATGAACTAGAGAAGGAATTGACAAGCCACTCCAGTACTTTTGCCAAAAAAAACCCTCTGCAAATGGCATCACAAAGTCTGGGCAAAACTGACCAACAGGAACTTAAAGAATAATTTAAATTTATATAAATAATTATGTATAATTTATACACAAGTATATAATTTAAATGTATTTTATACATATAGATATATATGTATAATTACAATATATACACATAATTACAAAATGATTCTTGAGAAAAACTGTTCAGTTTACCTGTACATGTCTTTCATGTGCAATATTTGTGTTTTTTCATAATTGTTAAGATCACAATAAAAAGATCATCCAATTTAAAAATAATTGAGTGATATGGAATGTCAAGATGAATTGTCTGCTTTAGGAGTTGATTAGTAGGAGATCTCTGGCAAATCAGCAAGGGAAGCAGAAACCAAATTAAAAAAAGGTTCCTGAAAATTAGACTCTTCAACTCCTCTTTCCTAGAAAAATAGAAATTAATCAAAGTTGAAAAATATTTGTATGAAACTGATCCTAATGTCTGAAGGCAGGTAATTGTTTGAATGTCTAAATTTTCCAATATGGTTTTCAGGAGTAAGTGTCATTTTAAAAGACCGGTCACTAAGAAGGCATAAAGAGAGGGAAAATTCTCTTGCTCATTTGGGTTGTGAACATCATTCTCTTACACCTTTGAATAACCTGCTGATATGTAAAGAAAGAAAAGTGTTTTATAGATGTCAACTATGACACATGCAGACTTTCATTCACTTTTGTACATGGAACATTTATTAACTATTTTCTGATTTCCCTGGCACTAAGACAATGAAATTTAGAAGTTTTTGTTGTTGTTTGTTTGTTTGTTTGTTTGTGTTTATTACCCCATATAAGACAGTAGACAGTGTACAAGCAGAAAACAGGTTTCCACCTTATTTCCCTCATTTTTCCTAGCAACAGATAGATAGCATCCATCTTAGCATCCCTTATTCCCTAGTACTGCAGCTTACTAATATTAGTGCTGACTTATTTCTTTCCTCTCCTATGTTTCCAAGTAATAATTATAGCATTGCATTCTTTTGAGGGCTTTGTGTCATCCTTTAAACCTACTCTAAAAATAGCCAAAGAAAACATAGGATTTATTCCATCTTTCACCAGACATTTGATGCCAGAGCATCAACAGTTTGAATAAAAGGAACAAATAACACCAAAGGCCTTTAACTTTCTCTTTTCCAAATTCATCTTTCTCATTAGGTTTGAAATATGTCTTGGAACCCATCAGCTTAAGGCAGTTGACTAGATAAAACTTCACTGAGATAGTACAAACAAGGAAAGGTGAGACAAATTGCAATGATAAGGTATGTCAGCAGAGGGCTGATGTAGCAAGAATATGGTCTCTTTGTATCTGTATCCATTCATTAAATAGGGTTATGTCAGCAAAGTTGGCACAGAGAGAGAGAGAGAGAGAGAGAGAGAGATGAGTCTCCAATGTTCCCAATCTCCTGAAAATAATTGTGTTACACTGGTTCTCTGAAACTTCATACTCTTGTTATATCTCAGCACTAATAATTCCATTTTCTTTGTATTTACTTGAGAAAGTCATAATTTTTCTTTAGAACATTTTAGTACAGACTTGAGCATGTTTAATCTTCTTTGGCTTATTCTTCACACCATTCAAAGGAAATAATACAATTACAAATAACTGTGTCTATTTTACTTTTTAAAAGAACATTATTTCCCAAAAAGAAAAAAGAACTCAACTTAAAATAGTGCTTATGCTTTCTGCCTTTAAATACCAATAAACATAAAATTCAAAAGCATATCTGTAATATCCCAGAACCCAGATTAGAAATAGTGAATTTATCATTATCTCTATCATTAAAAGATCATTGTATGGATGTGTGAAAATAAGATAATCCACATAATAGGCTTTGAAGGGATGAATTTCAGGTAAAGAGTGAGGGAAAGGTCTAGTGGTCTATATTGTCCAATATATTTACTATCTTGATTGCTGCATCTCTGTGTCTGGGTTTAGCTATCATGAAGAAAGTAGTTGTTCAAAGAAAGCTTTTGCACCATGATTCATGTTTCACTCTGAGAATGGATAGGACTCTTATAATGTGGGACTTCTGTCATTTCCCTTCAAATCTGTTTCTATTCTATCTCCAGATATTCCACAGTAGACTTTCTCTCCTGATTACCTTCAAGTATGAGTATAATTATCTTTTCCAAAAACAATACAATGAAATAGAAAGTATGTGGAATTTTCTGTGCTATCATGCTTAGTTTTGGCCTTTTTACAAAATCTATCACTGTTAGGGAATGATTAGCATAAAAATAAAATGAAGTTGGGAAAATACACATGGAACTTTTAGGTATCTTCTTCTAGCTCCAGAGTAAAAGATTCAGATTGGAGGAATAATCCAAAACTGATTTACACCACACTTGACAAAAGATGAATAGGCATGAGGCAATGGGGAAAGGGATTCCAGAGTAGATGATAGTGAAGAATAAGATTTGAGGAGGGAAGTAAAGTCAAAGAAGTAGTAATTACTCGTGAAGTTATCAAAAGATGGCAGGAATAGAGGTCTAGAGGAAGTCAAAGAATAGATTTGGTAGCAGTACAACATAGGAAGAAATGGAATGTTGGGAGGTTAAAGCATGATAGAAGAACACTAGGATTTTTAAAGATGGAAATTGAAGATTTTTAGTTAAATGGTGAGCTACAGGGTGTTTCCATACATATATCTAGTTGAGGTAATGAGATGGAATAAGTCATGGAATCTAAGGCGCTTGAGATAGTCAGATTTTAGTAAGTTTGAGGCTATATTGACATGGATCTCATTACTATTTCTGTGCTAATATAAACAACAGAAAATTCTTCATGTAAGAAATAAGAGATGGAAGGAAAATTTCCAACCTCTCTGTTTCCCCAGTTTTTTTATCTCAATTCCCTATGTCTCTAAGAGGAAACTTTTTAAAAAAAATGAACAAAGATAAAATATTTCAGGTAAGAAAAAATGATTTTGTTTCTTCCCAAACTGTTTATAGTAACCAGGTCATCAGTCAAAATCATTATTCTTAGGTTATTAGCTGCATGCCTCAAGCTCAAGTCAAAGGTCAACCATTCCATGTGTCTCAAAAAATAATATCCTACTATTATATCATGTGAAGTGGGCCTAGGAGAAATAAAGTCCTTTAACAACATTCAGATAAAGATTGATTCTTCAGCAACTTGAATAAGGTTATATTTTTTCTTTTTTTTAATTAAGGTGGCATAAGAAAAGCAAATTAACAAAACACACTAAATGTGAAGAGAGAATATTATATCTGAGGAGGTGACAAACACTGATTTCTATGTTTAATAAACTCTCAACAGAAGAATTTACTTCTATCTCTCTAACTAGATCTATTCTTTGCAATTTATAGTTTGTGTCAATTTCCTCAAGCACTGATGAGTTTAAATGACTTGCCTGAGTAATAAAGCCAGTAAGTGTCAAAAACAGGCCTTGGCCTTGAAGTCTACCAAGCCTCAAGGCCATTCTCTATCAATATCCCATGCTGATTCTCTCTGGTAAGTATATATCACTGAAATTAAAATGACTTATCAATATTGGAATAGAAAAAGAAAACCATCCATATTCATTCAGCACATTTTATGTAGTAGTGAAGAACAGGTTCATTTATTTGAAGCTTTAGAAGTTCCTTATCACTGGAAGAATGAAAAAGGTAAAATCCTATGTAAAAATTGCTGAACTTGAGCCTATCTTCCAAATTGATACTTAATATTCTCTTGGGTGTTTTTGTGTACAGGCTGGTGGTAGGTTGAGAGAAGACACAGGAAAGATTTTTTTTCAAAAAGTGATTTAAGCTAGTTAGAATGCTTTGTGCCTGGCCTAGTTAGCAACTTTTTGCTGAGGTAGCATTTGTTAGAGTGCTCATTCTTGCTCATACATGCTTTTATATTTATTCCCCAGGTCTTCATCATTGAACTTTTACATGTTTTCCTGCTATAATTCCTCTGGGAGGACCTGGCCTCCTTTGCAGACGAGGTTGCTACTGAAAGAGAGAGTAAGTAACCACCTGCTCTCTGATAACTTACTCCCTGAGCTTTCATAAAAACAGCTATAGGGCTCACATAGCAATAAAACACCAACAACCACAGGAGGATAGATTTCCTATGTTTTCATTTCACTAAGATTGAAAAGGAATCCTTTGGCCTTGTTCTTTCTTGGAAATATCAAGGAAAATGTTGTGCCCAAGTTGGATTAAACTATCTCCCATATTGACCTAGACACCCCCAAATCTTAGTTGTACAAATATTCAGTGAACAATGATTAGGGTAAAAATGTTCATAAATACATAGAGAATATGTGCATGAGAAAAGCTAGGTAATTGGGGGGCCTGAAGGTACTTGCACCTAGTATGGGGACAAGGGAAATTTTATGCAGAATAATATGCTTATTCTTATGGGAAGCCAATGATCCTAGAAGATACATTGTGATCATTAGGGACAACCACTGCAAAGGAACAGTAATTTCAGATGGAGCCTCTTTTTTGAAGGATATTAATATCTATCATGGGCAGTTCAATGGTTCAGTGACTAGAGTACTAGACCTGGAGTCAGAAAACTCATCATCCAGAGTTCAAATATGGTCTCAAACACTTACTAGTTGTATAACCTTGGGAATGCCATTGAGCCTTCTTCATCTCGGTTTCTTCATCTGTAAAGTGAGCTAGAAAAGGAAATATTAAACCACTCCAGTGTCTTTGCCACAAAAACTCCAAGAAGGGTCATAACGAATCAAACACTGGAAAAAGTGGCTGAACAACAAGCAAAATAGTAAGTTCACATAGTTTCACTCTCTTTGGAGAAGAGTAACATGTTTTAAAATCAGAAAGATTAGTTAGGATACAGTTTTGAAGGGCTTTACATATCAGACAGTATAACATTTTTTTCTAGTGACAATGGAGAGTCAGTAGACTTCCACAATCAGGTGTTTCACATAGACCTTCCATTTATAAGCAAATCTTCACAGCCATGTGGAGGATGGATTGTGTTTTATCAAAGGAGTCTCTCTCTCTGTCTCTGTCTCTGTCTCTCTCTCTCTCTCTCATATATATATANAAAGTGAGCTAGAAAAGGAAATATTAAACCACTCCAGTGTCTTTGCCACAAAAACTCCAAGAAGGGTCATAACGAATCAAACACTGGAAAAAGTGGCTGAACAACAAGCAAAATAGTAAGTTCACATAGTTTCACTCTGTTTGGAGAAGAGTAACATGTTTTAAAATCAGAAAGATTAGTTAGGATACAGTTTTGAAGGGCTTTACATATCAGACAGTATAACATTTTTTTCTAGTGACAATGGAGAGTCAGTAGACTTCCACAATCAGGTGTTTCACATAGACCTTCCATTTATAAGCAAATCTTCACAGCCATGTGGAGGATGGATTGTGTTTTATCAAAGGAGTCTCTCTCTCTGTCTCTGTCTCTGTCTCTCTCTCTCTCTCTCTCATATATATATATATATACATATATACATACATATATTCACATATATGTATATATTTATGTATCACATACACAAATATAATATGAAAAATAAGTGTAATTTTGGTGTGGAGGACACAAAGAAGTTTTCAAATAGAAACTTTAATTGAGGAATGAATTCACTTTATGCAGCTTGCCCAAAATATGAAGAAAATCACATGAAATTTTATATGTAAGGTACAATATGTATGATAATTTAGGGAAAATGAAAAATTAAAATGGAAATTTGGAAGTAGAAAATTTTTTGAAAAATTAAAGACAGGTGTTTTAAGCTGAGTCATTTTTTTTTTAGATTTTTTTTAAACCCTTGTACTTCGGTGTATTGTCTCATAGGTGGAAGATTGGTAAGGGTGGGCAATGGGGGTCAAGTGACCTGCCCAGGGTCACACAGCTGGGAAGTGGCTGAGGCCGGGTTTGAACCTAGGACGTCCTGTCTCTAGGCCTGACTCTCACTCCACTGAGGTACCCAGCTGCCCTAAGCTGTGTCATTTTTAAAAGGAATGTAAATGTGGCAAATAAATAAATAAAGGAACTAAGAATTCTGTAGATTTCTCTATTCATATTCAGAGAGAATCAGGAAAGGAAGAATGTTTAGAAGATATTTTGATAGGAAAGATAAAGTGCTAAAGCCACTTGTTCTTTCTTAGTAATACCAAGAACATTTCAGGTCTGCTACTAATTAAGAAAGATAAAAACTCCTTCAGTCATCTATTTGAGATTCCTCTTTCATTTTTAATTCAGAAATAAGCATAATAGCAAAATTTAGAATCTTTATTGATAACTAAAAAGTTATTTTTTATTGTTGTGAGAAATTTTGAATATTACATAGCATGGGAATATACTTTCTTTAAAATAGGTATATGGAAATTATAATAAAAATAATTTATTTCTTAATTTTATTCTCTCTGAGTCACTTTTTATTCACATACTACTCTTCATTACGCCATTGGGTTTTTCTTGGCAAAAGTATTGGGAAAGATATTGCAGTTGTATATCATTTCCTTCCCCAGATATTTTAGTTTTCAAATAAGTACATATTGAACAAATTTAATATGCATTTCAATATATGTGTTGACTTTTGTACTTGGAAAAAAGATTATCTGGTACATATTTTGGGTATTCTTTTTTTAAGAAAGTAGCTCAAAGGCTTTATTTACTCATTTAAGCTAAAAGAAACTTAATCAGGATGAATATTTAGGTATGTAGTTAAAAATAAATATTCTCATGCTGAAAAAAAGCATATAATATATATGTAATACAAAGAAGCTTGAAAAGATACATGAATTGATAGATTTAATTGATATGTGGAGAAAAATAAATAGGAACAAAAAGAATACACCTTCTTTTCAGCTGCACATGGTACATTCACAAAGATTGACCATGTAATAGGGCATAGAAACATTGCAAACAAATGCAAAAGAGCAGAAATAATAAATGTAACTATCTGAGACCATAATATAATAAAAATAATAATTAGTAAGGGCACCTGGACAGGCAAATCAAAAATTATTTGGAAATTAAATAATATGATTCTCCAAAACCAATTTGTCAAAGAAGGAATCATAGAAACAATCAACAATTTCATTGAAGAGAATGACAATGATGAGACAACCTACCAAACTCTGTGGGATGCAGCCAAGGCAGTACTCAGGGGAAAATTTATATCCTTCATTGCATATATTAACAAATTAGAGAGGGCAGAGATTAATGAATTGGGCATGCACCTTAAAAAATTAGAAAGCTAGCAAATTTAAAATCCCCAGATCAAAACTAAATTAGAAATACTAAAAATCAAGGGAGAAATTAATAAAATCAAAGTAAAAGAACTATTGAATTAATAAATAAGACTAGAAGCTAGTATTTTAAAAAAAACAGTTAAATAGACAAAGTATTGGTCAATCTAATAAAAAAAGAAAGAAGAAAACCAAATTGACAGTATCAAAGATGAAAATGGAGACATCACCTCTAATGAAGGGGAAATTAAGGCAATCATTAAAAACTATTTTGCCCAATTATACAGCAATAAATATAGCAATCTAAGAAATATGGATGAATATTTACAAAAATACAAATTGCCTAGATTAACAGCAGAAGAAATAGAATACCTAAATAATCCCATATCAGAAAAAGAAATTGAACAAGCCATCAAAGAACTCCCTAAGAAAAAAATCACCAGGGCCTGATGGATTCACAATTGAATTCTATCAGACATTCAAAGAGCAACTAATCCTAATACTATACAAATTATTTGATACAATAAGCAAAGAAAATGTCCTACCATATTCCTTTCATGACACAAATATGGGACTTATTCCAAAGCCAGGTATATCAATCCAGAGAAAGAAAACTACAGACCAATCTCCCTAATGAACATAGATGAAAAAATTTTAAATAGAATATTAACAAAGAGACTCCAGCAAGTGATCAATAGGATCATCCACCATGATCAGGTGGGATTTATACCAGGAATGCAAGGATGGTTCAACATTAGGAAAACCATCCACATAATTGACCATATCATCAATCTAACAAACCAAAATCACATGATTATCTCAATAGATGCTGAAAAAGCCTTTGACAAAATATAGCATCCATTCCTATTGAAAATCCTGGAAAGTATAGGAATAGAAGGACCTTTCCTAAAAATAATAAACATCATATACCTAAAACCGTCAACAAGCATCATATGCAATGGGGATAAATTAGAAGCCTTCCCAAGAAGATCAAGAGTGAAACAAGGATGGCCACTATAACCTCTATGATTCAACATCATACTAGAAACACTAGCACTAGCAATTAGAGAAGAAAAGGACATTAAAGTTCTCAAAATAGGCATTGGGGAGACTAAGCTATCACTCTTTGCAGATGATATGATGGTCTACTTAAAAAATCCTAGAGAATCAACTAAGAAGCTTGTAGAAATAATCAACAACTTTAGCAAAGTTGCAGGATACAAATAAATGCACATAAATCATCAGCATTTCTATACATTTCCAACACATTAGAGCAGCAAGAGGTAGAAAGAGAAACACCATTTAAAATCACCCTAGACAATATAAAATACTTAGGAATCTATCTACCAAAACAAACGCAGGAATTATACGAAAACAACTACAAAACACTTTCCACACAATTAAAACTAGATCTAAATAATTGGAAAAATATTGATTGCTCATGGGTAGGACGAGCTAACATAATAAAAATGACCATTCTACCCAAATTAATTTACCTGTTTAGGCCATACCTATCAAAGTACCAAAAACCTTTTTTACTGAATTATGAAAAATTATTACAAAGTTCATTTGGAATAACAAAAATCAAGAATATCAAGGGAAATAATGAAAAAAAATGTGAAGGAAGGGGGTCTAGCAGTACCAGATATTAAACTGTACTATAAAGTAGCAGTCATCAAAATGGTATGGTACTGGGTAAGAGACAGAAGGGATGATCAGTGGAATAGACTTGGGTTAAGTGACACCAGCAAGACAGTGTATTATATACCCAAAGAACCCAACTTTTGGGACAAAAATCCACTATTTGACAAAAACTGCTGTGAAACTTGGAAAACAATATGGGAGAGAATAGGTTTAGATCAACATCTCAAACCCTACACCAACATAAATTCAGAATGGGTAAATGACTTGAATATAAAAAGGGAAACTATAAATAAGTTAAGTGAACATAGAATAGTTAACTTGTCAGATCTCTGGGAAAGGAAAACTTTTAAAACCAAGCAAGAGTTAGAGAAAATTACAAAATGTAAAATAAATGATTTTTATTATATCAAACTAAGAAGCTTTTGTACAAACAAAAACAATGTAGTCAAAATCAGAAGGGAAACAACAATTTGGGGAAGAATCTTTATAACAAAAAACTCTGACAGGGGTCTAATTACTCAAATATACAAGGAGTTAAACCAATTGTATAAAAAAATCAAGCCATTCCCTAATTGATAAATGGCAAGAGACATGAATAGGCAATTTTCAGATAAAGAAATCAAAAGTTTCAATAAGCACATGAGAAAGTGTTCTAAATCTCTAGTAATTAGAGAAATTCAAATCTAAGCAACTCTGAGGTATCACCTCACACCTAGCAGACTGGCTAAATGATAGTAGGGGAGAGTAATGAATGCTGGAGGGGATGTGGCAAAACTGGGACATTGGTGCATTGATGTTGGAGCTGTGAGCTGATCCAACCATTCTGGCTGGCAACTTGGAACTATGCTCAAAGGGCTATAAAAGACTGCCTGTCCTTTGATCCAGCCATACCATTGTTGGGTTTTTACCCCATAGAGGTCATAGATAAATAGATTTGTATGAAAATATTCATAGCTGTGCTTTTTGTGGTGGTAAAAACTGGAAAATGAGGGTATGCCCTTCAATTGGGGAATGGCTGAACAAATTGTGGTATATGCTGGTGATGGAATACTATTGTGCTCAAAGGAATAATAAACTGGAGGAATTCCATGTGAACTGGAAAGACTCCAGGAATTGATGCAGAGCGAAAGGAGCAGAGCCAGAAGAACATTGTACACAGAGGCCAATACACTGTGGTAAAATAGAATGTAATGGAACTACTTCTGTACTAGCAGCAATGCAATGACCCAGGACAATTCTGAGGGATTTATGGAAAAGAACACTACCCACATTCAGAGGAAGAACTACAGGAGTGAAAACAGAAGAAAAACAACTGCTTGATCACATAGGTTGAGGCAGACATGATTGGGGATGTAGAGTGGAAACTACCACACCAATGCAACTATCAACAATTTGGAAATAGGTCTTGATCAATGACACATGTTAAAACCAGTGGAAATACACATCAGCCATGGGGTGGGGGGGAAGCTCAAAGGGTAAAGGGGAAAGAGCATGAATTATGTAACCATGTTAACTTTTCTAAAAATAAATATTAATAATTGTTTAAAAAATAAAAAATAAAAATAAATAAATGGACAACTACCACTCAAGTAACAAAATAAAACAAATTTTGCAGATTTAAAAAGAGCAAACTTTCCCAAAGAACAGACATGAAACAATACCTCTTCTTGCTTGTTGCAAAAATGCAGGTTTTCATAGTTTTGGAACATTGCACAAAATGTTAGATTGAATTTTTTAATTTATTTATCAGTTTTGATGTTCCTTTCTTCTTTTATTTCATGTTATATAAAAAATCAAAAATAAAATTACATGAAGTTTAGCTATCTGGAAGATATATAAAAAAATATATTAAAATAAATAAATGAATACCCATATCCAGGCTCTTGTCAGCAAAGAGTACAGAAAACCAATTCTCGAATCAGGAAGATATAGGTTTAAATTCTCCCTCAGATACTTAGTAGGTATGTGACTCTGGGCGAGTTACTTAGCTTCAGTTTCCTCTACTAGGGGAAAATGGGAATAAACACAGAAAATAATAACTTCTCTATCCCATGGTTCTTGTGAAATCATTTTTAGTAAAACACTTACCAACGTGTCTTTCATATAGAAGGTGCTCAATAAATATTCTTTATTATTATTATTTCAAAGACAAAATTTAGTATATTATGGTAAGAACCTTTTTGAAAGTGTGATAATGAATCTAGGTAGAATCATCTGTGGAGCTCAGAATATGTTTATAAATATACATGCATTCATATACAAACATACTATATACATATGTATATATGTATATATAGACAGGAAGAGAGGTCTTTATGAAGCAAAGGATTGTGAGAGAATTAGAGTAGAGAAAACAGAGAATTTGTATGAAATAAAATTTTAAAAATGATTTGGTTTTTCATAAAAGAAAATAATGCAAATAATTTTTAAAGGGAGATATATTTCAAGGGAGTGGGAATTCCTTAAAACCAGTCTCTCATTTCTAAGATATGTAAAATATTGAATCAAATTTATAAGAATAACAGGTATTTCTCAATTGATAAATGTTTAAACAATTGGAAAAAGCAGTATTTGGAGGAAGAAGCCCAAGGTACCAATTTTCACATAAAAATGTTCCAATTCACTAATAATTAGAGAACCATGAAGTAAAGAAACACTTCAACTATAAAATGGGGAATAATAGTACATACCTAACAGAGTTTTTGTGAAGATCATATGACACACCTACTTTTACCTATAGAATGAGTTAAAAGCAGTGGAGCATACAAGCCTTTCTTTGTTCATGATTTATCATTTTCAATTGATTCAGTTTATCAAAATGCAGCCATAATTTTTCTGCACCAAATTTCCTTATACATATGCAAATCATGCAGATTTCACTTAAATATGTAACAACAAAAAGGCATTAATTTAATAATTCTTTTTATTAATAGAAAGTTAGAGATAAACTAGGGAAATCTTCCAAAGGCACCTAATATAATTATAGACTATCTGTGAAGATGAGATTTACTCTCCCCTTTCCTACTTTTAAATTTAATCAACCAAAAGTGAAGACACCTCTACTTAACATTAAGTAGGGGAGGTTCTCGAACCACTTACTAAAGTGGTTTAAACCTCTAGGAACACCTGACTGCTCTTTGAGCATTGCTAAGCAAATTAAATGAATGCAATTGGTCCCTGTAAAGTGGAGGAAGGGACATGAAGTGATGTCAAAAAAGGATGATAAAAGCCCTGAACTTCCTGTCCAAATACATTTTGTCCTTCGGACTTTGCCTTGAAGGAGCTCCAGCTTGGGACTTCTGCTTGGACTAAAATCCTGACTCTTGGACTGCTTCTGGTAAAACTGCTCTTGGATCTTCTCCCTTTGGATTATGGACGGATGAGTGAAAAAAAAAATTGACCCTCCTTTCTGGCTTCTGGAGATATTAGCACCCAGAGAGGCCTCCCTCTCAGATGAGGCTGCATGGGTGAAACCCATGTTTAATTCACCACTGGGCCCTCTGGCTGGGGTTTCTAGAGCCCTGTCAGAGTGGAGCCAGGAGATGGAACAAATATTTAGTGTGTTAGGTTAGATATTTTCTCTACCTTCTTTTATATTTCTCTATTTTTCCTCTTTCCTTATTTTTGTAAATAAAGTTGCTAAAAAGTCATTTTGACTTGAGCTATATTAATTTTTAAATTGGTGGCCACATTCTCTTATATTTAGTTAAAACACAAATTTAATCCCTATACACCCTAAGACCCCAAATGCAAGAGGTATCTAATATAGATTTTGAGATTTGTTTTAGGCTCCTATTTGTAGATGATAGTTCCTACTTTCACCAAATCCGAAAAAAATTGAATAGATTTCTAAGTGAAATTAATAATTACACAAAATAGTTCCACCTGAATACCATCTTAAGGGACAATAAGCAAGTAGTTGCAAATATTTTTTGCCCAGATTTTTGACATAGTGATGGATTAACATTCCTTAAAATGAGACCATCAATAAATAGTCACTTCTGTGGCACTCGTCATCCATTTAACACATACAGGTTGAGTCTCTTCAGAGGAGTTCAGAATATTTTGTCAGTCCATATTATTAAAACCACAAATTATAAATTTCAGGTATATATATCCTAATTCTCAGGCCAAGAACAATTAATTCAAAGCAACATTATCTAATGATTAAATAGGATAAGAAGAAAAGAAGCAATGAATATCTCTTCTATAAACATAGGATTCACTCTCCCACAAATGCACACAGTAACAGCAGGGAAATTGTACATTCACAAAATTCACAAATAGAGAGGAATACAAGGAAGACATAAATTTTCCAAGGGAAATAATATTTCTAGCAGTAATGGATCTAATTAACCTATGTCCGATCATGATGATGGACAGTATTCATTCAAACAAGTTGTTTTGGTAGACTTCTTTGGCCTGCTATAGCAATTATTTTATTACTCATTAGTATTTGCACTAGCTTGAAGATCCAGAAAAGAAAATTTATTATAAATCAAATTTGCCATGCTAAGGTATTTATTCATAATTCTCCTGTGAGTCATAAAGCCATGATACCTCATTTGCACCATGTTCAGGATAATGAAGATACATTGTTATATATTATAACATTTAATATTATATTAGACATTCTTAAAATAATTTGGATTCATTGAACATCATATTTTTCCATATATGTCTCTGCATAATAATACATTTTAAATAGATGTTTTGGTATATAGTCAAACCTTGGTATGCAACTGTTTCAGACCTTGTCAAATTTGGAATTTGATGCATTTTCATAAGAAAAAATTCTCATGATATTAAATGCCCTTGCTTGAACTTTTTTGGCATTGTAATCTTCAGGAATACATGCCTACTTCAGCCAAAACAAAAGACCACATGTTAGTTCAGGAACATAAAGGAGAGCTCAACAATCAGGAGGTGCAGGTACAGGGAGCAGCAATAGTTAGTGCAGAAGTTTTCTTCAGGTGAGGAGGAGGTAACTTCATTAATCAAGGAAATATATAAAAAATGGGTGGAAGTGCAAGACTTTGTTGAAAAATATCACACTGATAAATATTTAACAAGAATAATTGTAAATTTGTTAAATTGCCAGACCATTTCCCGTGTTTTGAAATTCAGACAAAAACAAACATCATTGGATAGGTTTCCTGTGAAGTGTACACCTGGTAAATCTCAAGTAGGGTTCAGTAGTGATAAAGGACAGAAAAGAGAAAGAGAAAGAATTCCAGCAGGGCAGATGCCCTCAGATATTATGGAAGGGGACTCTTTTTCTAAACAATAAGATTTCTCCTCCCCACCATCCCCTAAAGACATGAACTTCTTACAATACAGGTAAAATAGGTTAAATTATTTTATTTAATCTAATAATTTTTATTCATGTCTATGTATTATTAATGTTTATTTAGTAAAACACAACTCCATCAATACATATTATGCCTTTTAAAATCTAGGTTTTCTGGTTGTCTATAATGGATTAATTCAATTTACACTCTTCCTTAAGGGAAAAATTTCTTTGGTACTCGACCTGCCTTCTGGAACAAATTAATGATGAGCACCAAGCTACCAGTATATTAGCAAATAGCATACATTGATTATCTTTCATTTTGAATTCTACTTCTCCCACTTTATCTACCCTTCAATATATATTAAATAATTGAGAATTGACTACAATTAACTAATATTGACCTCCACCAAGATGCCCCAGATGGTATTCAATGGCAATGACAATCTACTTAAGGTCAACAGTCTTTCTAAGTATATAACATATGTGCTCAAAAGCCTTTCCTGGCTGCTGATTCACTTCTAACTACAATCCAGTATGCTGACATTTTGATTTATAATAGTGTCAGAGTATTGAATGCTATGTGGTAAATACACAAACAAATGGTATTTCGCTATTCCATTTCTGGAGTCCAGTCCATTTTGACCCGAACTTTAGAAATTAGTAGTAGAAATTACGTGTTTTATGATGTCACTTAAAGCCTGGCATTGTGTGACATAAACATGAGGAGTCTGCTCCAAACTCAAGATAGTAGATCTAGAAGGCATCCTATAAGACTTCAGGATTAAACTAGGAGATGGGTTTTAACTTCTAAAAACAACTTCACCATCTGTAATAAAATGCAAACCTAAGTTCATCTTAGAGTTGCCCTAAAATTCTAAGTTACTCTTGAAATTACACATGCTCTTTTTAAAAATTTATTCTCCTTAATTAGAAGAGAGCAAATTGATTGGTATCTGTGATTAAAACAATGTAACATTTGGTAGACTTGTCATCATATTCATAGGGGAAATGTATGATGCTTTGTTGTTTCAGCTCACCTACTTAGTTTGAAGGGTGTGACTGTACATGGATTGGGAATTGTTATTTCCTTAAGTGATCAGTAAGCCATGTCAGTACAGGTAAAGGTTACCAAGTAGCTCTGTCAAGGGAGGACCAGTCTTACCCTATCTACATGGAAATAAAATTCTGGATTTATTGCCTTTCATGAATCATCTAACCTAATCCATGTTGTAGAGGAGAGAGTGAGAATGTTGGTGAATACTATTATCTCACTCATATCTCCATCCTACGTTTTTTGGCTTTCTTTATGTCCCAAGTAAAATCTCATACTCTATAGGAAGCTTTTCCTAATCCCACTTAAATATAGTTATTTCCTTCACTTAATTATTTCCAGGTTTTTTCATATATATATATATATATATATATACAAATGATTTACATTTACTAGAGGGTACTAAAAGTACAGATTAAAGGCTATTTGGAAATAAAAAGTCTAATCCTAAAGAATGAATGGGTCAAAGGAGAGATCATAGGAACAATCAATAATTTAACTAAGGAGAATGACAACAATGATATAACATTACAAAATTTATTGGATGCAGCAAAATCAGTATTTAGGGGGAAATTTTTTTCTTTAAATAAGTGGAGGGAGGGAGAAAGAGAGAAAGAGAGTAAGATAGAAGAGAAGGAGGAGGAGGAGAAAAAAGAAGACGAAGAAGAAGAAGAAGAAGAAGAAGAAAGAAGAAGAAGAAGAAGAAGAAGAAGAAGAAGAAGAAGAAGAAGAAATGAATTAGGGAAACAACTAGAAATAGAACAAAATAAAAATTTCCAATTTATGTTCAAGCAAAAGATAGAGTATAGCATGTGAAATAGATTATCTGGATTTCATGAAGTTAAAATAATTACATTACCAATTGATTGCATAAAGTTTTTTTAAATGAGTGTTTGTGCTTATCTATATACTTCTTGTCTTCTCCAATAGATTTTAAGCTCCTTGGGAGAAAGGAATGTTATTTGCCTTTCTTTATATCCTCAGAACATAATACAGTGTCCGATATGTAGTAGATGGAATTTGATGGCACAGGCCAAGAGTCAGGAAGACTCATTTCCCTCACTTCAAATATGGCCTTAGACATTTAATAGCTGTATGACCCTGGGAAAGTCATTTAATCCTTTTTGCCTCAATTTATTCATCTATAAAATGAGCTAGAGGAGAAAATGTCAAACCACTGCAGTATATTT
The DNA here is from genome assembly GCF_016433145.1 of Gracilinanus agilis. Classification (NCBI taxonomy): domain Eukaryota; kingdom Metazoa; phylum Chordata; class Mammalia; order Didelphimorphia; family Didelphidae; genus Gracilinanus; species Gracilinanus agilis. Next base: position 518,432,706 of record NC_058132.1, read on the forward strand.
GTCAAGAAAACTCCAATGGGGTCATGAAAAGTTATACAGGAATGAAAAAAAGCTGAAAAGTCAATGTTTATGACTGTTCAATATAATACTAAGATATAGTCCACTGATCATATTAACAATTTACAGGTACTCAAGTGCCATTGCTAAATAACTACTTAATTCATTGAGAGGCTTGGTAAAAGTTCTCATAACTATTGGTCTAATCAACAATTACATGCCTTCCAGGGCAGTTTTGATTTATGAAAATAGCATGTAGCAAAAGTTCAGTAGTAAGTAAAGAATTTGTCATAGAAGATATTTTCCCTCTTTCTGCACTTGAATACCCTGCAACATTATTATTCATTTGTACTATATCATCTGCAAATTTCTTGTGATTTGTCAGTTAGGTTTCCTTAGAGTTTCAGTATGTTAGAGTTCAAAGTTTGAAGACCATTTTGTCCAGGATCATTGTTTTAATGCCAAATAAACTAAGGACTAAAACTATTAAATGACTTGCTGAGGTTTATGCATCTAGACAGTAGCAGATATGGGACCAAGTTTTAAATGAAATATTTCATGATTTGTATGTGTTTTCTTCCCTTTGACCTTCCTGTCGTTAGAAACGTCCTTTCCTAATTATAGCTAATGCCCCAGGAATTTTTCCCATACCAACTCAAATATCACTTCTTTCATTAATTTTTTTTCCTGCTTACACAAAGCTCAGGTGATCTTTTTTATATTCTGAATTGATATAGCATTTATTCACTGTTCTACTCATATGGTATTTACATTATGATTATTGTTATTATTATATCAAGGCATCCTGAGGGAATATTATACTTGGAGTCAGGAAGACCTAGATTCACATCCAATATCAAACTTGTAAAAAATATGTGTCTTTGTGTAGGTAATAACCTATCAAAACCTCAATTTTTTTTTATCTGTAAAAATGGGAATACTAATGCCACCAACTTTGCAGGATTGCAGAAAGGATCAAATGAACTAATGTATATATAATAGTTTACTAATCCTAATATTGAAGTATAATATCAATGTCAGCTCTACTATTCTTTAAATAAAACAGTGAATAAATGGAGGTATACATTAAAACAGAAGATAATTCATAATATCATGATGTCACTGAGAAAAGATTGCATTATGGATCAAATGGGCTATCTATAACACCAGGGAGTGCCCTTTAAATAAAACTTCCTAATTTGGGGTCCATGAACTTTTAATTTAATATTTTGTCATACTTATTTCAATATAATTCATTTTCTTTGCATTTCTTATATATTTTGTTTCATACATTTAAAAAAACATTATTATGATAAAGGGTCTATAAGATTTATAAGACTTCCATGAAAAATGCAAAACCATTTAAAAATCTATACTCAGAGCATAGTCACTGTATAATCAAGGAATTCAATTAATACACATAATAATGCCTAATAGTGGCAATTATCATGTATTTAGCACCTTAAGATTCACAAAGCATTTTGATATGTTATCTCAGACAACCCTGAGATTAAGAGACTTGACCAGGATCATATAATTAGTAAGTGTCTGAGTCAGGATTGGAATTCAACTCTCCATGACACTAAGTCCAGGTCTATTGTAATATATTTTCTAATTAATTCTATACAGTATGAATAGTGTTAAGCGTGGCATTTTACTATACATATTTTGGATCTCATTAAAATATTTTAATAAAAAATAGCCATGTACACAAGCACAACATGCTTTCTTCATTCCATAATAGGAATCTTCCTACATTCTTTCTTCATTCAATAATAGTGAGGCAAAATCCTAAACATTTTTGCAAATTTTCAACATATATTAGGGTTGGTATTCATATTTAAATCTGTTGAACTACCCTTCTCTTTTAATATATATTTCTTGTGGATGGGATATAACATTATATGTACAATTATTAACAATCCTAAATACAAATTTTAAAAGGATTCTTTAGGTAGATTTAATACACACACACACACACACACACACACACACACACACACACATATATATATATATATATATATATATAATTCTTTACACTTGTTACCTGGTTCCCTCTACAGCACGTTTGCCTCCTGATACTCTACCATAAAGGTCACAGGCAAAAATCCTTAAAATCACGATTGTCATGGTAACTACCAGCTGCTATTGTACCAGTTCCACCAGCAATACAGCTTCATTTTAGAAATTTCAAGGCTGGCAATGTGAGAAAGGAAAGAAAATAACTTCCTGCTGTAGCAGGAGAAGCATTTTTCATAGTAATGGATTTTTAAAAGGAGCAAAACGATTAGTGTTTGGCTATTTTTATTTTATTTTTAGCTTTCTGAACTATTATTAGCATGATAGGCATCAAAAATATTAAACAAAAATATAATATGTATGCCGAAGAAAATTATGTTTCCAAAGAACATCAGTTTTAATAAAGGCTTTTAACTGCCTCAGTATGGCAATAGTCTGCAATCTGGTTGATAAATATGCAGCAAATGACAAATTAATATGTGCTGGCCCTCATCAACAACGGAGACAAATGTTATTATAATGTTTTGGACTCTACTCAGTTTTGTCTGTCTGGGGAAAGGCTCTACCAGTGCTAGGGAATCCACAATTCAGAGGGATAAGGTGCCCTCTATGTGACAAGAGTATGAGCTGCAGCGTATAATATAGGATAAGTGAAAGTTTACAAGATTTTGAATGAAATGGATTTTCTTAAGCTGCCAAATCTATTGAAACCTTTAAATATAAAAAAGAAGTACAGCAATGATGTCCCTCAAATACTCCTGAAGTCTCAATGGGAATCCAAAGGATTCCACATTTCTATAGGTTAAGTAGCCAAGTGAATTGATAACATTTAAATTAGGAAGCTATAAACAGCTCTAGATGTGATTCCTAATCACAAATCAATACTTACTAAGTCAGAATTAACTCTCAAGTTACATTATAATCTATAAACATGTCTTATTTTTAAGGAATACATCAATCAGATTAAATCAAGGATTTCTTTCATATTCAGATGATTCTTACTAGGTGATTTTCTTGCATTCCAAACAAGGAAAAATATTTCCTGTTTGCAGAATGGCAGCAAAGATTAGCACACACATTATTACATTCCTGGATATCTAGGGTTTAGGGAAATCCAATTAATTGATTGCATAAAAACACACAACTCTTATATATAGTACTTTTCTTGACACCTATGATTTTTCTTTTTTTTTGTTCCCTCCCTCTAGCCCATTTGTTCATTCAATGGATCATCATTTATCTCTCTTCACTCTTAGAATATATTTTATCTTATATTAAAATGAAGAGACATGATGGCAAGGTGGATAAAAAAGTGGATGAGCCAGGAAAACCTGGGTTTAAAAATTCTCTGATGTTGCTCTGCAGTTATGTCACCCTGAGCAAATCATTTCACTTTTCATTGCTTCAGGCAGCTTCTAGAGATAAAAATGCCAATATGCAGTAAGAAAGGGAATATTATCACCAATATTAACCTATTTTAATGAATATACAAGTCTGGTCTCTCTGTCTCCCACCTTCTCACCAACAATACAAAGAAAACAACAATAATTAATCATTATTTGGACTAACTAATAACATTAAAATTTTCTCTTATTGTTTATATTATATGAAGCAAACCCCTTTACCTTGCTAGATCTCAGATGTGTCTTCTGTAAAACAATGAAATTGAAACTAACAATCATTAATATTATTTTCTGTAGCATTAGAATTTTAATGATGAGAAATGAAGTTTGTAGGTAGGTACCTAAGCAAAGCTGCTATAGTTTAGTCATTTCTCAATCATGTCTAATTCACTGTTATATCTTTTGGGGGTTTTCTTGGCAAAGATACTGGAGTGATTTGCTATTTCCCACTTTAGTTATTTTTACAGATAAGGAAAATGAGGCAAACAGGATTAAGTGACTTGCCCAGAGTCTGTAAGTGTCTGAGGCAGGATTTGAAATAAATTCATCCTGACTCCAAGCTTGTCACTCTATCAACTACATCACCTAGCTTCCCTAAGCAAAGAATTTTGATGCCCAAAATATGGAAAGGAGAAACATACAAACAAAAAGTTTTAAAATCCCTCTTATTTTTATGACTAAAGATGTGCTCCAGATTTAAGAATGAAGAATGTCTAGGTTTGTAGTCTGGCTGATCTTATGTATTATCAAACAGGCCACTTCCCTATTTTTAAATTTTTTTTATTTGACTGTAAAATGGAAGATGTACTTATAAAATTCATCTATACAGTTGTTCCAAGATTATACAATACCAAGAAGTAAGGATTTAAATCAAGTGCTTGACTCAACATGGCAGAGAAATGGTACAATTTTTTGGTTCAGTGAATATCACATATTCTCTTGAAGGTCAGAGGGAGAAGGCAATAGAACAAATAAAAGGAAAACATATTAAAATATGCTATTTTAAATAAATAATATTTTGCTATGTTTAATATCTAATGAACTGAAAATTATAGGCAGAAGCCAAAGAGGTTAAAAACCAATGAGAAAATACAAAAATACTTATAATAGCATTTTTGATGATAAGAAAAAAACTGGAAAGCACATGGTACATGGATGTCCCTAGATTGTTGAAGGATGAACCAAGTCTTGCATGTGAAACAATGGCATGCTATTGTACTATATTGTACGTGCTATTGTACTATATCAGTAAGCATGATGAATTTGGAGAAATGTGGGAAAACTTTTGTGAACTGACTCATAGCAAAGTAAGCAGATCTATTACTCAGTAAGTATAACAATGTAAATAAAAACTATTTTGAAAGCCTTCAGTACTCTGATCAGCATACTGACCAATCTTGATTTCAGACAATGTGACACTTAAACATATATTTTTCTATAAATAAGTGGTGAAGAGTTGGTGCAGAATGAATCACATATTTATTAGACCATGAATTTGTTACTTAACACTTTCTTTTTTTCACTTTATTTATTTATTTATTTATGTTTGTTTATTTAGAATATTTTTCCATAGTTACATGATTCATGTTCTTTCCCTCCCCTCTTCCATCCCTATTTCCCATAGCCAATGAGTCATTCCACTGGGTTTTACATGCATCATTGATCAAGACCTATTTCCATATTATTAATATTTGTACTAGGATAATCATTTAGAGACTACATTCCCAATCATATCACCAACGAACCAGATGATCAGGCAATTGTTTTTCTTCTGTGTTTCTGCTCCCACAGTTCTTACTCTGGGTGTGGATAGAGTTCTTTCTCATCAGTACCTCAGAATTGTCCTGGATCATTGCATTGCTGCTAGCAGAGAAGTCCATTATATTCAATTTTACCACAGTGTATCCATCTATGTGTATAATGTTCTCCTGGACCTGCTCCTTTCACTCTGCATCAATTCCTGGAAGTTGTTCCAGTTCAAATGAAATTCCTCCAGTTCATCATTCCTTTCAGTACATCACCAACAGATACCACAATTTGTTCGGCCATTCCTGAATTGAAGGGCATCCCCTCATTTCCCAATTTTTTGGTACCACAAAGAGCGTGGTTATAAATATTTTTGTACAAGTCTTTTCCATAGTTATATGATTCATGTTCTTATTTTCCCCTTCACCCCCCAATCCCCCATAGCCAATGCGCATTTCCACTGGTTTTAACATGTGTCATCTGCCTAGATCTATTTCCATATTATTGATAGTTGCATTGGTGTGGTCGTTTCGAGTCTACATCCCCAATCATGTTTGCATCAAACAGTGTGTTCAAGCAGTTGTTTTTCTTCTGTGTTTCCACCCCTGTAGTTCTTCCTCTGAATGTAGGTAGCATTCTTTTCCATAAATCCTATAGAATTGTCTTGGATCATTGCATTGTTGCTAGTACAGAAGTCTGTTACATTCGATTTTACCACAGTGTATCAGTCTCTGTGTACAATGTTCTTTTGGCTCTGCTCCTTTCACTCTGCATCAATTCCTGAAGGTCTGTCCAGTTCACATGGAATTCTTCCAGTTTATTATTCCTTTGAGCACAGTAGTATTCCATCGCCAGCATATGCCACAATTTGTTCAGCCATTCCCCAATGGAAGGGCATACCTTCGTTTTCTAGGTTTTTGTTTTTGTTTTTTTTGCTACCACAAAAAGCATTTGTGTACAAGTCGTTTTATCTATGATCTCTTTGGGGTACAAACCCAGCAATGGTGTGGCTGGATCAAAAGGCAGGCAGTCTTTTGGGCATAACTCTTTATAATAGAGATGGGGATAAATTTGACACAGTGTTCTTTGAGAAAATAACATGATCAATTCATGTTTTTAAAACAAAGAAAAAGAAAGAAAGATAGAAACAAAGAAATCAGGCACATAGATGGTAGATGGTAGATAGGAAATGGATGGAGAGAAAAATAGATATGAATAGTTAGATATAGATATAAATGAATACATATACCTATTTTCATAAAAGCATACAAAATGATGATATACAGATATCGTTACATGGAGCTTCCAAAGGTTCGACATTTACACTTAAATAAATTTTAAAAAATGATTATTGAAGTAAAACGACTTAAAATGCAAAATACAAAATACAAAAATGGAATATACAGCCAAATGAGTGTTGCCATCTTCAAAATTATCCCTTCATCAGGATATAGTTAAAAATGTTGACATTAATCAAACATTTTTGAAATTCTTCCATTGAAATTTTCTTGTTACTGAAAACTGAAATTTCTTCTGCCATTTTGTAAAATTTCTCTGTGCTCATATATGTCATTTCTTCCTCACCATTTTCAGAGAGTGTTGTAATACTCTGGATAATTGTAATTTATGCTTTTGTTCTCATGCCCATCCTTCTCCTCTAAGATCATCCTCTACTGATCTCTCATATTCATTGCCTTATAATTTATTGACTCTTTTTACTGCTGCCTAAAAGTACAAACATATTCAGTACTCCTAAATAAAAAAACAAAATTATTTTGCTCATAAATTCTTCATAATTCAACATACATCTGAATCTATTACTGACCTTCCTAGAAAGGGAATTATATATATTTTTCTACCTCCTGTTCTTGTTGCCCATTAAGTTCTTAATTCCCATAGACTGAAAATGCTAAAGTCTCTCTCTCTCTCTTTCTCCATTCATCTCTCTCTGTCTCTCTGTCTCTCTGTTTCTCTCTCTTTTGATCATAGCTTTAAGGCAATCTAGTAATTCTTAAAATATATCTCCACAATGCATTTTCCAGTTCAGTTTTCTTTCCAATGATATATTTTATATTTACCTTAGTTTGTTTTTCCTTCTTTTTATTTGATTTTATCGTTTCTTTTTTATTTTTATTTTTTTTAATCCTTAACTTCTGTATATTGGCTCCTCGGTGGAAGATAGGTAAGGGTGAGCAATGGGGGTCAAGTGACTTGCCCAGGGACACACAGCTGGGAAGTGTCTGAGGCCAGATCTGGACCTAGGACTTCCCATCTCTAGGCCTGACTCTCAATCCACTGATTTACCCAGCTGCTTTTCGTTTGTTTGTTTCTTGATGCCTCATGGAGTAATCAGCTTCTACTTTTCCAAATCAAAATTTTAAGAAATATTTTTCTTTAGTAAGTTTTTATACCTTGGTCCCAGATTTATCACTTAGCAGAAGCAGCCTGTTTGGTCTATTGCAGTGATTCCCAAAGTGGGCAATACTGCCCCTGGTGGGTGCTGCAGTGACCCAGGAGGGTGGTGATGGCCACGTGTGCATTTATCTTTCCTATTAACTGCTATTAAAATAAAAAAAAATAATGTACAGGGTACTAAGTAATATTTTTTATGGCAAGGGGGCAGTAGACCAAAAAAGCATGGGAACCACTGGTCTATTGTGTGAAGGTTGGCAGCTGTTTTCTTCAATTAATTTTTGTACCTCTTTTGCATTTGCTATTTCTTCTTCTAACAGAGGACTTTTGGATGGATTTTTGTAATTAAAATATTTGGTCTAGTGTATTTTTTAAACATTTTTTAACATTTATTAATATACATTTTTAACATGGTTACCTGATTCATGCTCCTCTTATCCCCTTCACCCCACCCCCCACACTTCCCCCACCCATGGCCGATGTGCATTTCCACTAGTTTTGTCATGTGTCCTTGATCAAGACCAATTTCCAAATTGTTGGTAGTTGCATTGGTGTGGTAGTTTCGAGTCCACACCCTCAATCACATCCACCCCGACCCATGCGTTCAAGCAGTTGTTTTTCTTATATGTTTCCTCTCCTGCAGTCCTTCCTCTGAATGTGCGTAGCATCTTTTACCATAAATCCCTCAGAATTGTCGTGGGTCATTGTATTGCTGATGGTACAGAGGTCCATTACATTCAATTTTACCACAGTATATCAGTCTCTGTGTACAATGTTCTTCTGGCTCTGCTCCTTTCACTCAGAATCAGTTCCCGGAGGTCTCTCCAGTTCGCCTGGAACTCCTCCAGTTTATTATTCCTTTTAGCACAATAGTATTCCATCACAAGCATATACCACAGTTTGTTCAGCCATTCCCCAATTGAAGGACATACCCTCCTTTTCCAATTTGTTGCCACCACAAAAAACACAGCTATAAATATTTTCTTACAAGTTTCTTTATCTATGATCTCTTTGGGGTACAAACCCAGCAATGGTATGGCTGGATCAAAGGGCAGGTATTCTTTTATAGCCCTTTGAGCATGGTTCCAAATTGCCATCCAGAATGGCTGGATCAGTTCACAGCTCCACCTGCAATGCATTAATGTCCCAATTTTGCCACATCCCCTCCAACATTCATTACTCT
>NC_058132.1:518446411-518600656 GCF_016433145.1 Gracilinanus agilis
CTGGGTAGCCATCATTAGCCCAGCAGCTTCTCAGGTTTATCCTCGCTCTCTGTGTCTGTCTGCGGTCTATTGGCTCCTGAGGTCTGAGTTCTGGTTTTTTCTAAGATCAAGCCCCCTGTTGGACCTGCTTGCTTGATCCTCTGCAGGAGGTTCCTTTACAAGTCTCAGGATGCTGCTTCCACAGTCGTATACCCGTCTGCACTGGTTCCCCACTCAGGTTTTCAGAGCTTTAGTTCCTGGTTGTGTCTGCCTCCACCCACGCCTCTGCCCGTGCCTGTGCGCTCTGCTCCTGCGCTCAGATTTTGCTTGCGTTCTTTGGCTTATTGGGGTCCTAGATCTTGCTGCTCTCAGGAACAGGCCCCGGAGCTGCCAATGAATTGATGGGTGCCCCAAACTTGCTCTATTTCTTTTTAGCTGGCTTCAGAGCTATAGATTTTGTGTGTGGAGGGGGTGGGGGTGGGGTGGTTGCTCAGCCCGCGATTTAGTGAGAGCCCTTTATAGCCTGGACATGTCTCGATTCCAAGTACCTTCCACGCTGTGCCCTGTTGTGGGGTTCCTCCGTTTGTCTGGACTTGTTTTTATGTCCCCTTGAGGAGTTTTGTGTGTTTCGGTCAGGAGAGGTTAAGAGCTGCTTCTTACTCTGTCGCCATCTTAACCTGGAACCCTTTTTAAACATTTTTAATGTTCATTTTTAACATGTTTACATGCTTCATGCCCCTACTTTTACCTTTACCGCCCACTATCCCTCCACCCATGGCCAACGCTCATTACCATGTGTCATCAATCAAGACCTATTTCCAAATTGTTAAAAGTTGCATTGGTGTGGTAGTTTCAAGTCCATATCCCCAATCATGTCCACCCCAACCCATGCGTTCAAGCAATTGTTTTTCTTCTATGTTTCCTCTCCTGCAGTCCTTCCTCTGAATGTGGGTAGCGTTGTTTATCTTAAATCCCTCAGAGCTGTCTTGTGTCATTGCGTTGTTGCTGGTACAGAAGTCCATTACATTCGATTTTACCATAGCATATCAGTCTCTGTGTACAATTTTCTTCTGGCTCTGCTTCTTTCACTCTGCATCAGTTCTTGGAGGTCTTTCCAGTTCACCTGGAACTCCTCCAGTTTATTCTTCCTCTTAGCACAATAGTATTCCATCACAAGCATATACCGCAATTTGTTCAGCCATTCCCCATTTGAAGGACATACCCTCCTTTTCCAGTTTTTTGCCACCACAAAAAGCTCAGCTATAAATATTTTCGTACAAGTCTGTTTATCTATGATCTCTTTGGGGTACAAACCCAACAATAGTATGCCTGGATCAAAGGGTAGGCAATCTTTTATAGGCCTTTTAGCATAGTTCCAAATTGCCAGCCAGAAAGGTTGGATCAGTTCACAACTCCACCAGCAATGCTTTAATGTCCCAATTTTGCCACATCCCCTCCAACATTCATCACTCTCCCCTTCATTCATTTTAGCCAATCTGCTAGGTGTGAGGTGATACCTCAGAGTTGTTTTGATTTCAATTCTCTAATTATTAGAGATTTAGAACACTTTCGCATGTGCTTATTGATACTTTTGCTTTCTTTACCTGAAAATTGCCTATTCATGTCTCTTGCCCATTTTTCAATTGGGGAATGTCTTGATTTTTTATACAATTGATTTAACTCCTTGTATATTTGAGTAATTAGACACTTGTCAGAGTTTTTTGCTATAAAGATTTTTTCCCAATTTGTTGTTTCCCTTCTGATTTTGACTACATTGATTTTGTTTGTACAAAAGCTTTTTAGCTTAATATAATCAAAACCATTACATTTACATTTTGTAATTTTCTCTAGCTCTTGCTTGGTTTTAAAATACTTCCTTTCCCAGAGATCCGAGAGGTATACTATTTTGTGTTCACTTAACTTATTATAGTTTCCCTCTTTATATTCAAGTTATTCACCCATTCTGAATTTATCTTGGTGTAGGGTGTGAGATGTTGATCCAAACCCAATCTCTCCAATATTGCTTTCCAAATTTCCCAGCAGTTTTTGTCAAATAGCGGATTCATGTCCCAAAAGTTGGGCTCTTTGGGTTTATCATATAATGTCTTGCTGACGTCATTAACCCCAAGTCTATTTCACTGATCCTCCTTCTATCTCTTAGCCAGTACCATATTGATTTAATGACTGCTGCTTTATAGTATAGTTTAATATCTGGTATTGCTAGGCCACCTTCCCTCACATTTTTTTTCATTATTTCCCTTGATATTCTTGATCTTTTGTTATTCCAAATGAAATTTGTTATATTTTTTCCTAATTCAGTAAAGAAGTTTTTTGGTAATTTGATAGGTATGGCTCTAAATAGGTAAATTAATTTGGGTAGAATGTTCATTATTATTATGTTAGCTCATCCTACCCATGAACAATTAATGGCTTTCCATTTGTTGACCTCTAGTTTTATTTGTTTCGAAAGTGTTTTGTAGTTGTTTTCGTATAATTGCTGTGTTTGTTTTGTTAGATTGATTCCCAAGTATTTTATATTGTCTAGGGTGATTTTAAATGGTTTTTCTCTTTCTACCTCTTGCTGCTGTGATGTGTTGGAAATGTATAGAAATGCTGATGATTTATGTGCATTTATTTTGTATTCTGCAACTTTGCTAAAGTTGTTGATTATTTCTACAAGCTTCTTAGTTGATTCTCTAGGATTTTTTAAGTAGACCATCATATCATCTGCAGAGTGATAGCTTAGTTTCCTCCTTGCCCACTTTGATACCTTCAATTTCTTTTTCTTCTCTAATTGCTATTGCTAGTGTTTCTAGTACTATGTTGAATAATAGAGGTGATAATGGGCATCCTTGTTTCACTCCTGATCTTATCGGGAAGGCTTCTAATTTATCCCCATTGCATATAATGCTTGTTGATGGTTTTAAGTATATACTGTTCATTAATTTTAGGAAGGGTCCTTTTATTCCTATACTTTTCAGCGTTTTCAATAGGAATGGATGCTGTATTTTGTCAAAGGCTTTTTCAGCATCTATTGAGATAATCATTTGATTTTTGTTTGTTAGACTGTCGATATGGTCAATTATGTGGATAGTTTTCCTAATGTTGAACCAACCTTGCATTCCTGGTATAAATCCCACCTGATCATGGTGGATGATCTTCTTAATTACTTGCTGGAGTCTCTTTGCTAATATTCTATTTAAGATTTTTGCATCTATGTTCATTAGGGAGATTGGTCTATAGTTTTCCTTCTCTCTTTTTGGTCTACCTGGCTTTGGGATCAGTACCATATTTGTGTCATAGAAGGAATTTGGTAGGAATCCTTCTTTGCTTATCATATCAAATAATTTGTATAGTATTGGGATTAGTTGCTCTTTGAATATCTGATAGAATTCACTTGTGAATCCATCAGGTCCTGGAGAATTTTTCTTAGGGAGTTCTTTGATGGCTTGTTCAATTTCTGTTTCTGATATGGGATTATTTAGGTATTCTATTTCTTTTGCTGTTAATCTAGGCAATTTATATTTTTATAAATATTCATCCATATCTCCTAAATTGTTATATTTGTTGCCATATAATTGGGCAAAATAGTTCTTAATGATTACCTTGATTTCCCCTTCATTAGATGTGAGGTCTCCCTTTTCATCTTTAATACTGTCAAATTGGTTTTCTTCTTTCCTTTTTCTTATTAGATTGACCAGTACTTTGTCTATTTTATCTGTTTTTTCAAAATACCAGCTTCTAGTCTTATTTATTAATTCAATAGTTCTTTTACTTTCGATTTTGTTAATTTCTCCTTTAATTTTTAGTATTTCTAATTTAGTTTTCATCTGGGGGTTTTTAATTTGTTCTCTTTCTAATTTTTTGAGTTGCATACCCAATTCATTAATCTCTGCCCTCCTTAATTTGTTAATATATGGCCTCAAGGATATAAATGTCCCCCTGAGTACTGCCTTGGCTGCATCCCATAGAGTTTGGTAGGATGTCTCATCATTGTCATTCTCTTCAATGAAATTGTTGATTGTTTCTATGATTTCTTCTTTTACAAATTGATTTTGGAGAATCATATTGTTTAATTTGCAATTGGTTTTTGATTTGCCTGTCCTGGTGCCCTTACTGATTATTATTTTTATTGCATTATGATCTGAGAAGGTTACATTTATTATATCTGCTCTTTTGCATTTCTTTGCAATGATTCTATACCCTATTACATGGTTAATCTTTGTGAATGTACCATGTGCAGCTGAAAAGAAGGTGTATTCCTTTTTGTCCCTATTTATTTTTCTCCACATATCAATTAAGTCTCATTTTTCTAGTACTTCATTCACCTCTCTTACCTCTTTCTTATTTATTTTTTTGTTTGATTTATCTAGATCTGAAAGAGAAATATTTAGATCTCCCACTATTATGGTTTTACTATCTATTTCCTTCTTGAGCTCTGCCAGGTTTTCCTTTAGGAATTTGGATGCTATACCATTTGGTGCATTTATATTGAGTAGTGTTATTTCCTCATTGTTTATACTGCCTTTAATCAGGATGTAATTACCTTCCTTGTCTTTTTTAATCATATCTATTTTTACTTTGGCTTTGTCAGAAATCATGATAGCCACTCCTGCCTACTTTTTCTCATTTGACTCCCAAAAGATTTTGCTCAAGCCCTGAACCTTATACTTGTGTATGTCCACCTGCCTCATATGTGTTTCTTATAGACAACATATGGTAGGATTTTGGTTTCTAATCCACTCTGCTATTTGCTTCCATTTTATGAACGAGTTCATCCCATTCACATTCAGGGTTATAATTATAAGTTGTGCATTCACTGACATTTTCGTATCCTCCCCTATTCCTACCCCTTCTCCTTAAACTATTTCCTTATATACCAGTGGTTTGCTATTAAGACCCTATCCCTTATCCCCTCCCTTAACTAACTTCCCTTTCTACCCCCTCCATTATTATTCCCCTCTTTTTGTTTTTAAAGGCCTAATGAATTCCCTACCCTTTCTTCTCTCCTCCCTTTTTTTGACCTCCCCACTCCCCTGATCCCCTTGGTTTATCCCTTCTGACTTTCTCAGCACGGTTAGATAAGAGTTTTATATCCCAATGGATAGTTTAGCTACTCTTCCCTCTCTGGGTTGATTACACTGAGAGTAAGGTTTAAATATTACCTCTTAATGCTCTCTTCCTCTCCTTCTTATAATACTATTTGTCCCCTCTCCTTCCCATGCCCTCTTTGTGTGTAATATAACATCCTAGTTTTCTTATTCACTCAAGTTTCTCTCGGTGTACCCTACTAATCAACCCCCTCTTTCCCACCCTTCATATCATCTTAGACCATTTAGTATTCCAACCTTTCCCTGTGAATTATTTTTCTGATTACTATAATAGTGAATACTATAATAGTGAATAGAGTTCACTACCGAGAATTATACATAGCATTTCTCCACATATGAATACAGATAATTAGATCTTACTGAGGCCCTTAAAAAGGCAAATTTAAAAGTTATGATTTTTCTTTCTTTCCCCTCAGTTTCTTATTTACCTTTTCATGTTTCTCTCAATTTTTGTGGTTGGATATCAATCTTTCCATTTATCCCTGGCCTTTTCTGTGCAAATACTTGGAAATCTTCAATTTTGTTGAATACCCATACTTTCCCCTGGAAGTATATAGTCAATTTTGGTGGGTAGTTGATCCGTGGTTGCAGGCCCAGCTCTCTTGCCTTTCTGAATATCATATTCCAAGCCTTGCGGTCTTTTAGCGTGGAGGCTGCCAGATCCTGTGTGATCCTGATTGGTGCTCCTTGATATTTGAATTGTCTCTTTCTGGCTTCTTGTAAGATTTTTTCTTTTACTTGGAAGCTCTTAAATTTGGCAATTATATTTCTGGGCGTTTTCTTATCTGGATCAAATGTCAAGGGTGTTCTATGGATCCTTTCAATGTCTATATTGCCCTCTTGTTGTAGGACTTCAGGGCAATTTTGCTGAATAATTTCTTTTAGTATGGAGTCCAGGTTTCTATTAAATTCTGGTTTTTCTGGAAGACCAATGATTCTCAAATTGTCTCTTCTAGACCGGTTTTCTTGGTCTGTCACTTTCTCATTGAGATATTTCATGTTTCCTTCTATTTTTTCAGTCTTTTGACTTTGTTTTATTTGTTCTTGTTGTCTTGAAAGATCATTAGCTTTTAATTGCTCAATTTTAGCCTTTAGGGACTGGTTTTTGGCTATAATCTTTTGGTTTTCGGCTATGATCTTTTGGTTTTCGGCTATGATCTTTTGGTTTTTCTTTTCAATCTGGTCATTTCTGGTGTTCACTTTGCTTATCAGTTAATTTGATTTCTGAGCCTCACTTTCAAGTTGCAAAATTCTGCCTTTTAAACTGTTATTTTCTTGCCTGATTTCTTTTTGAGCTACTTCCCATTTCTTTAACCAAATCTTTTCCATCTTTCTCGTCATCTCAGTTTTGATCTTTTCAAGAGCTTGTGACCAGTTTTCGTTATTATTTTGGGAGGGTCCAGATGCTTGTTTTTTCTCCCCCTCTATTTGCTTGTTTGTCTGGATTTTCTCAGTGTAAAATTTGTCGAGTGTTAAAGATTTCTTTTTCTTGTTAATCTTTCTCGTCTGAGCTTCCTGATTCTGGGTAGCTATTGTTATCCCAGTAGTTTCTAAGCTTTATCCTTGCACTCAGGTTCTGTCTGCAGTCTTTTGGGTCCTGAGGTCTGAGTTCTGGTTTTTCTCAAGGTCAAGCCCCCTGGTGGACCCCCTTGCTTGGTCCTCTGCTGGAGGTTCCTTTACAAGTCTCAAGGCGCTGCTTCCACAGTCGTATACCCGTCTGCACTGGTTCCCCACTCAGGGTTTCAGAGCCTTTGCTCATGCTCTGCCTCTACCCGTGCCTCTGCCTGAGCCAGTACTCTGAGCCCTCGCTCAGAGTCCGTGCATGTTCTTTAGCTTTTTGGGGACCTAAATCTTGCTGCTCTCAGGAACAGGCCCTGGAGCTGCCAGTGACTCAATGGGTGCCCCAAACTTGCTTTATTTCTTTTTAGCTGGCTTTGGCGCTATAGGTGTTGTGTGTGGAGGGGTTGGGGGTGAGGTGGTTGCTCAGCTCGCGATTTAGTGGTAGCTGTTTCATCCCTTTATAGCATGGAAATGTCCCGTTTCCACGTACCTTCCACACTGTGCCCTGTTGTGGGGTCCCTCCGTTTGACTGAGTTTGTTTTTATGTCTCCTTGAGGAGTCTTATATGTTTCAGTCAGGAGAGGTTAAGAGCTGCTTTTTACTCTGCCGCCATCTTAACCAGGAAGTCTCGATAAAAAGGCCTAGTGCATTTTTAAGGTATTTTATTCAGTATTTTTGCCTCCTCAGTGAGGACAACAGAGGCAGCAATTCAGCTCTAGAAGATCTAGCTTCAGTGGGACTGGGCAGATCCTAACAACTCAATGTTAACAGAATCTCAACTGAACAGTTGCCAACCTTTACCCAGAAGGTCAACCAAACCTGAAAATAATACAGATTTTAATCTGGGTCATTGCTTTTATCTCATTGTCTTCTATTGAGTTTTCATTTTAGTATTCCCTGTTGCTATGGTTACTTTATAAGGTTAGGTTCTTTTTTCAATGTTTGTTCATTTTTCCCAAATTATTTCTTGACTTAAAATGATGTTGAATTTAACCTCTGGGTGTAGGGGACATTTTCATAAGCTTCAATTTCTTCATGCTACTGGGTTTAGAGATAACTCTAGAGTCAGCAAGTTTCAATTATTCCAAAGTGATATCATCTAAAGAAAGGTTTGGTTAATGATCCTCTGTCCTGTGCTCTGGTTTGAGCTATCTCAAACTTTTTTTTTTTTCTATCTTGGAATTGTTACAGACCTCTCTTACCTACTTTCAAAGCTGTCGTAAGCAGAAAAAAATGTATTTCTCCTATCCTTTTCTTTGTGCTGCCACTCCAGAATTCATTTTGAAGATTTTTTAATATTGTTTAGAGGTGAATTTGAGAGAGTTTAGGAGAAGCCATGCCTTCACTACACCATCTTGACTTGTAATAGGCCCTGCTTTAAGTAAAATTATTCTTGGAGACATGTAAAGTTATAATTATTTAATAATAAAAGAGAGAGAAAGAAAAAAGGAAAGGAGAAAGAGGAAAAGAAAAAAGAAAAAGAAAGGAAGAAAGAAAGAAAGGAAGAAAAACAAAAAAAAAGAAAGAAAGAAAGAAAGAAAGAAAGAAAGAAAGAAAGAAAGAAAGAAAGAATGAATGAAAGAAAATTATCATCAGTTCTCCCTAAATGCCATAATCTCTGGTCATTTTTTCATATCTTTACCTCCTGGTTCACAATTAGAATTATGGCAGGAGACCGAGAAAATAAGATAGTATGAATAAATAATGTAAAGCCAGAAAGACCAGAGAAAAAGATAACTTCCTCACAAGAAGAGACCCTCAGCAAAAAAGACTTCTGCTACTGCTTTATTCCATCTTTTATATAGCTAACTACATTACTTCTACTAGGCTCTCTGATAGGACAGTCTGGTTCACAAGTTCTATCCTCCAGGCACTTCATCTATCAGTCCTTTCAGGAAGTCAGGTCTTCAGGAGGCCATGTGGTCCTCCACCTCATATGACTTGGTGCTCTTTCTTAATGTGCATGTGTCCAGTAAGGGGTTGTATTTTTATATTAATTTCACATAGCCCATTCCAATGCCTCATTTTGTGTATCTTCTGACAGTACAATATTTGTGAGCCACTCATTACATCTCTTTCTAGCAGTTAGTATTAAGGAATCACACTTATATTTCTTCTTAAAAAGACAATATTAAGAAACTTTGTGGAATTATACTTTTGAGATGAAAATACTGAAAGTAATCCTATAAATAGCATCATAATGATGTGATGATAAATATAGGTTCATGAAGCCTATGAGAAGAGAAAAGAAACCCTTAGAAAAAAAATTTAAATCCCCTTTCAACCACCCATTTATTGAGGAGGAAATATGCTCATATGTTTGGAAAGAGTAATCATTCTGCTGATATGTTGTCTGGAAATAATGAAATACATTTAAAAATGAAAATTATTCCTTTTTAAAATGCAAAAATTTAAAAGCTATAATATCTTTATTGAGAAAATATTTACTGAGTAATAAAATTTTTGATGAAAATGTACAGTCTTCCCTTTATCCATATAGTGTTTCCCTTCCCATTATTTTCCAGGTTACCTGTGGTTTCAATTTTTAATAAGCATTTCCTGAACATTTGCTATCCATTTCCTCTTCCCCTCCCCCAAACACTTCCCCTCTCCAAGATGGCAGCTAAAGTGACATAGATTATATATGAGTTATTATATAATACATATTTAAATGTCTATCATATTGGGGAATAATTACATGTTACATTTACTAGTACATTACTAGTAATGTTAATTTGCATTCATAATATTAAACATATTTACAGTATTTACCATTACAGTTACAATAGAGAAAAATTCATGAAAGCAATAAAGTGAAGAATTATGTGTTTAAAACAACTCAAACTCTGTAAGTTTCTTCTATGGCAGCAAATATTCTTTTTTGTAATGATTACTTTGGAGTTTCCTAAATCCTTGGATAGCTGATAATATTTAACTCATTCATATTTCATTATCATGCAATTACTATAATAACTGTGTATAGTTTTCTCCTTCCTCTGTTCACTTAATTTTGAATTGCTTCATATAATTCTTTAGAGGTTTTGTGTGATAATCTAATTTGTTAATATGCATGGCCTAATCGTTGTATGTTATAATCATATCCCAGAACTTATTTCAGTCATTACTCTATGTATATCCCCTCCATTTCTAAATCTTTGCCACCACACACAAAAAAACCAAAAACCTCATAAATATTTTTGTGTAAGTATTTCCTTTCCCTCTCTGTTTGAACTCTTTGGGAAATAGACCTAGCAATGACCTGAGTCAATGGATATGCCCAGTTTTATGGTTCTTTGGCCATAGTTCAAAATTAATTTCCAAAATGGTCCTTTCAGTTTTTAACTCCACCAATAATGTAATAATGTGTCCATTTTTCTACATACTATCCAAAATTTATAATTTTCTATCTCTGTCATATTATCCTGTCTGATAGGTATGAGTTGATAATTCATTGTACTTTTAATTTGAATTTCTCTAATTAATATTGATTTGGAGCTATTATTCATATGACTAAAGTTAGCATTGGTTTTTCATTCTTTTAAATATGACTCAGTTCTTTACATATTTGAGAAATAAGGCCCTTGTGGGAGAGATTATTAAAAATTATCCCAATAATGTTAAGGAAATTCAAAGTGTCACTCTTCTATTTTTGAAAAAATTAAGTAGGATTTACTGAAACCAAGTTAAGCAGAAGACTAGGAAATTTTATATCAAATTCTGTTGATTTCTTATGAAGCTTGACTTTCATGATTTGGGATTTGAAATAATATGTAACTTCAAAGGGAAAGTCAAGAAATCAGATCTAGATGGCAAAGAAATACTGAAAGCTTTCTAATTTCCCTCCCAATAGCTACAAAAGAAAAACTGCTCAAAAAGAATATAGGAGAAGAAATCAATGCTATCAATAATTATATGTAAAAATGTTCTAAATCCCTCTCGATTAGAGAAATACAAACTAAAACAACTCTGAAGTACGACTAATATGACAGTAATGGAAAATAATAAATGTTTGAGGGAATGTGGCAAAATTGGGACACTAATGCATTGCTGGTAGAGCTGTGAACTGATCTAACCATTCTGTAGGGCAATTTGGAATTATGTCCAAAGCTATAAAACAGTGCATACTCTTTGAACCAGTAATAACATTAAAAGATTAATAGTAGGTCTGTAACTCAAAGAGACTGGGGTAAAAAAGGGTAAGGACCTGCTCATACAAAACTATTTATAGGTCTTATTTTGTTATGGCAAAGAATTAGAAACTAATGGGATGTCCCTCTATGGGGGAATGGCTGATCAAATTGGGATAATATTAGTGATGGAATACTATGGTGCTCTATGGAATGATAAACAGGATGATTTCAGAAAGAGCTAAAAAGACTGATGCAGAGTATAATAAGCAGAACCAGGAAAACACTGTACACAACCCAAAGTAAGCAAAAGATGGAGAAAAAAGCCAATGTTAGAAAAATAATTGAGCAACAAAGATGACCAAAATAAAGTCTCAGGAAAAGGCAATGATACAAAAATGAGAATGTGTGAAACCTTAAAAGAATATATGAAATGTTTTCAGGCACAAAATGAACCCCTGGGAGAACTAAAAAAAGATAGAAAAAAAATAAAAGAAAACTTTAAAAATTAGATGATTTAATGTTAGAAAAATCAAAATTTTACAAGAAAAATTTACTAAAGAAAACATTTCCCCCAAAAAATAAATATAATAACTCAACATGAAAATAACTTCTAAAGAAAGAAAGTACACATCTTTCCAGAAGAAAATGGTTCCCTAAAAAAAACAAATTCTAAAGAATGAAAAAATAGAAGAAAATTTGAACTCTCTCAATAGTGAAATAACTGACCTGGAAAAAAGATCAAGAAGAAATCATTTAAGAATCATTGCACTGCCTAAAAGCCATGATAAAAAAAAATAAATCCTGGAGACAATATTGACAGAAATTATGAGGAAAACTTGACCTAAGAACTAGTGTTCTTGAACATGAGTGGAAAATAGAAATGGAAAGAATTTGATGATCATCTCATGAAAGAAATACCAAATTTCAAAACCCCATGACTATTAAAGCCCAATTCTTGAATACCTAAAACAAGAATAAACCACTATATAGTACCAGAAAAATTCAAATACTTGTAAAATTACACTCAGATTTACACAGGACCTAGAAGTGTCTACATTTAAGGACTGAAAGATGTACAATATTATATTTGGCAAGGCAAAGGATCTAGGCCTACAACCAAAAATCCCCAACCCCTCTTAAAGTGAACATAATACTCCAGGGGAAGAAATAGACATTTAATGAAATAGATGATTTCCAGGCATTCCTAACCAAAAGACTAGAGTTAAAAAGAAAATTCAATGATCAAATTTGATAATCATAAGAAGAATAAAAATGTGAACAAAGAACTGAGGAGAATCAGTTTGTTTAAAGTTCCATATGTGCATGGGAAAATGGTACATAGGATTCTTAAGATACTTATGCTACAAGAATATTTGCTACTTAATATACTTTAAGGTAATTGGGGGAAACAATGGTGTTAAATTTATTATATTACTGTTAAGAAGGTGATAAATAACATACTTAAGACATCTATGATACATGAAGTTCCTAAGATACCTAAAGTAGCTAGGATACTTAAGTTACCAAAGGTACTTAAGAATTTTATCACTATTAGGACAATAAATAGGATCATATATAGATGGAGAACAGTGAATTAATTGTAAATAATGGAATATTATTTTTATAAAACCAAAGGATAAGAAAGGTGAACACACTGGAAAAAATTGAAAAGGAGAAAAAGTTGGGGACAATTACCTCAAATGAGAATGTGTATAAGAATCAGCATACTGGAAGGGAAGATGAGGAGGTTGAAGGCAATGAACCTTACTCTTATCAGAAAGGTACCAAAGTGGGAATAATATCCACACTCAGTTAGATATAGAAATCTATCTTATTCAATAGAGCAGTAAGAAGAGAACTGGGAACAAAAAAGGGGATCCAAAAAATGGGAAGGCAACATAAGGAGGTACACAGACAGAAAAAAAAACACAATTTTTTTCAAAAACTGAAAAGAGAGAAAGAGAAGGATAAATAGGGGAAAATAAGATGGAGCGAAATAGAGCTTGTGATTATAATTCTCAGAGTATTGGATACCTTACACCTCTCCCACTGTTTTTTTAGCTTCTTTAGTGAGTTTTCTTTGCAATTAGATTGTAAATAACTTGAGGAAGGGGCAATCTTTATTTTTTTTAATTGATACAATCTTTAAAACAGTTCCTGGTATGAACTAGTTCTTTGAATTATAAGTTCTAAATTTGGGCTACAATGTTCCTAGAAAGTATTTTAGTATTTTTGTATAAGATGGCCATCAAGAAGTGGTCTAATAGACACCTGGCTATTTTAATACCAGACATATATAGGAATTTACTTGGATAGTGCAGATTCAGGATTATAATGGGGAAAAAACAGGGAAAGTGCCTTAAATATTACTTGTGGGCTCACTGGGGTGGATAGGAGACAGGAAGGGAGAATGGGTGAGACTTTATAAGTCAGGGAACCAGGTTTAGCTACAAGGGAAAGACCATTGACTGAAATGACAGTTAAGCCTGACCAACTGTCTCTCAGCCCCACCCAGCCTGGAATAAATACAGAGTAATACATACACAAAACTAGGACCTAAAATTACTAAAAACACACAGGGAATCAGTTTAATTATAATATGAGGGGACTGGAAAGTGGGTTAGGTAAACTATGGCTAACAACCCAGGACTGGAATCAAAAAGGGTAAGATCCCTAGCCAACCTGGCTTCTGCCAGGCTTTGACATCTTGGCTAAGGACCTGGGAAAGATGACTTGCACTTGGGATCTCACAACTCTTCCAGGGATGTTACAGGATACCAGGAACCAATTGCTCCAGAAGTGATGTAGCCAGGTAGGGATTGAAGTCTGCAAGCTGTCCACTAGATCACAGGCCACTTCCCTATTCAGTGCTGTCTTGCAGGATTGATGTCCTCTGCTTTCAATCTTCCCCACTCTCCAAGATCCCAAGGAGTCAAGGTGCAACTCTACTAGCTTTGAGGTCTCCCAGGGTCAGTTACAGCTTGTCCCAACCACCATGGAGTCCTTCTCAGAAAGAGAGCAAGCCACTTCCTGCTTCTCCAGTCCATGTGGAATTCTCCAGCCCTTCCTGCTAAGTCTCCTAAATGATAACTTAATAATCTTCCTCATAACAGGATGAAATAGTATAAGACTAATTAGTAGCTCAGAAAGGTGTTTTATGATTGAACGCCTCTTAGCAAATTTAAATATAATGTTAAATTACTGAATCTCACTTTAAGTCATTCTCTTCCTGCATCCTGAGTCTTTTATGCCCATTCTTTTGGGTACAGTAATAAATATGTATTCCATGTGTGATCATATTTTACATTGAGTACCTTTCTATTTCCTCTTTTAGAGGAAACCCTAGACTTAAATGAGAACCTAATCTATTAATAAAATCATTTCTAAACTTTTAGAATATGGGGGATATGGGAGGGTTGGTGGTAAATGAATTGAAGAGTATGAAAACATCAGATCTCTTTCTTATGTAATTAGATACCAGGCTCCTGAGGCAAAACCTTATCCAAACTGCATGCTTAGATATGGAACAGTGAATGACTGCATTTTTAGGACTTATTGGCCAAGAAATACTTCCTTGTGGTTAATGTTTGTATTTGCTTGAGGTTTTTTCTGTTGTTTTTTTTTAAACTGTCAGGACATAAACCTGTACCAAAACAAATATCAACATTTTGGGAGGGTTACCTTACTACCTCATATTCTTATTCCCATCTGTATGTATGAATATATGTATATGTTTTGACAAACCTCTCTGTAAGTCACCCAATTTTCCTATTCACTTCATGAAACAGGTTTTTTTTGTGTGTTTTATTTTGCTTTAATGTAGATCTAAGCACCATCCAATGCAGACTTAAAGACATAAGCTGGCACATACCATATGTTGTCCTTTGGCTTTGGCAGAATGCCAGAGAAGAGAAAAGAAAAAAATCTTATCTGATAATGATAATATGCACGGTCATATTTCCTTCCTGTGTGATTCTGGCAAGATCTGGATATGAATGAAAACAAAATATTTTTGGAGGTCCTTCTATTGAATATCATTTTTAAAAGAACCAATGTAGAATTATATTCAATTCTAGGAAATGCTGTATTAGAAGGATGCAAGAATATTGGAGCAAGTTCAGAAAAGAACATCAGAAGTAATTAAGAGAATAGAGAGATTGATTTATGAGAAAAGATTAAAAGAGCTCAATCTGTTTAGCTTGGCTAACAGACAACTAAGTAGGGGATATGGAAATTGTTTACAAGTACTTATAAGATATAAACATTAAACATGGAGGAGACATGTTCAGGGTGAAATTAGACAGTATAAATCACTAGAAGTAATAAAAGAAAATTTAGGTTGACCATCAGTCAGCATCAGTGATAACAAATGCCTTTTAAGCAAAAATCCACTTTCAAGCAAAATGGTAAAAGTAAACTATTTTGAGACATTTAAATTTTGAATGATATATATTAATCTATAATTATTTTATATTAATTACCAAAGTTTTTCAAAAGGAATAAAAATTCTAAACTCAGGCATGGCAAGAGAGAAGATGAAATAAATTATTACTTTTTCGCATTTTGTATTTTATTTTCCCTATTATGTGCAATAAAAATATTTTACATATGTTTTCTGAAAGAATAATATCCAAATTGTCTCCTTCCCATCCTTTACTTCTCCTTCACTGAGATCAAAAGTAATTTTACTTGGATTATATAAGTATGATCATGCAAAATATATTTCCATATTGATAATATTGTGAGTGAATACTCATATAAAACTCAAATCCAAAAAGAAAAATATTTTATCTACACTAATACTCCACTTGTATTTTCTCTGAAGGTGAATATTCTTTGTCATAAATCCTTCAGAAATGTCTTGGATTATTTTATTGGTCAGAATATCTAAGTCTTTCACAGTTGATTACAATAAAATACAATATTGTTTACTTCACTATGAAGTTCACATAGTTCATTGAAGTCTTTCCTGATTTTTCTGAGATTATTATTAGTATGTTATATTAATATTAAAATATTAATATATAGTATTAGTACTGATATTACTGAATCAAAGAGTATACACAGTTTTAAGGCCATTGGGTATATTTCCAAATTGTCCTATAGAATTATTGGATCAATTCACAACTCAGTAAAGTTCTAATCTACCCCTATTCCCTCCAACGTTTGTTATTTTCCTTTACTGTCATATTAATCAATCCGTTAGCTGTGAAGGGCTCCTCTGATTTATTTTGATTTATATTTCTTTAAGTAATAATAATTTAGAATATTTTCCATATGACTATAGATAGGTAATTTCTTGACCATTTGTCAATTGGGGAATGACTTGTATTCTTTTTTTTTTTACTTTTGAAATTTGCTTTAATGGAAATTCTTGTTTGAGTATCTACAGAAATTATTTCCAATTCTAAAAGGTCTTTTGGTTCATAGTTTTAAAAAAACTTTCATTAATATTTTTTAATTTTTATTTAGAATATTTTTTCATGGTTACATGATTCATGATCCCCCTCACCTGCTCTTTCCTTCCCCCTGCCAAAATTGACAAGAAGTTCCACTGGATTATACATGTAAAATTATTCAAAACCTACTTCCATTTCATTCAAATTTGAAGTAGAGTGATCTTTTAACATCAAAACCCTAATCATATTCATAACAAACTACATGTTGATCATATGTTTGTTTTTTTCTACATCTTTACTCCCACAGTTCTTTCTCTGCATATTGTTAAAAGGCACTCTGAGGGGCTCCAAGCTCAATGAGCTGGGCCTGACTAGCTGGCTCTAGAATCTCAAGTAGTAGGAGAATCTAAGACTAAGTGATGGATAGGGCTACCTGTGTGATCACCAAGATGTACCAGTAACCACAAGGGTTTATAGGTGTTCAGCTTAGCCAAACCCTTGCCTCTTAACAGTGGCTAAGCCAAGTATCTGGTGAGGGGCTGTATGTATGTTCAACAGCTCCCATAACTCCCTGGCTTGGGGCTGGGTTTGATGATAAAGTTGGTTATGGGCTGGTTGTTGATGTGCTAATTGGATAACACTCTTCTGACTGCTATTTGATAAATCACTTCCCTGTGGCTATAGATACCTACTAGCCTGGTTAAGAAATGCAATCTTCACTTGGATTAAGTTGTAACAGGGTTTATTGCTTTAACTCAAAAGGGTAATAACAAGACAGGGCAAGAGGTGTTGGGAAAATACTATACTAAGTCTATGGAACTAAAGCAATCTATACATAAGGGCAGTAGGTTGATATTGGCTGGAGACTTTTTCCCCTCTTGCAGCCCCTGGTCCAGCCTAGGTGTGTTTGAAGCAAAGAAAGGGAGGGATAGTAATGTTCTTCTTAGCAGCTGTGCTGTTCTTATCTCTAAGCTCAATATAGTAATGAGGTGAATGAAGCTTCTTGTGATATTGAGATATGGATGCTGGATTAGCAGGTCTATGGCCTACCCACCTTTTTGCCACCCACTCCCAAAATCACCTTCTTCAAAACCAAGGTCCTGGGTGGCTCAGTCCATGGGGTTTTATAGAGGTTGTCCCAACTGTCTTTTGCCCTTTACTCATGCCCTCTGGGTAAATTTCAACTTCTGTAACTGACAATCCTGTCACTCAAGCTCTTCTCCATCTTCTCCAGAAGTTCCTTGTTACAATGTTAATAGTGTTCTTTCTTCTAAATTACTCTGGATTTTCCTGGATCATTGCATTATTGCTAGTAGAAAAATATATTACATTTGATTGTGTCACAATATATCAGTCTCTGTGTACAATGTTCTCTTGGTTTTGCTCATTTCACTCTGCATCAATTCCTGGAGGACTTTCCAGATCACATGGAATTTCTCTAGTTCATTATTCCTTTTAGCACAATAGTATCCCATCACCATCATATGCCACAATTTATTCAGCCATTTTCCAATCAATGGACACTCCCTCATTTTCAATTTTTTTTTGCCACCATAGAGTGTGGCTATAGATATTTTTGTACAAATCTTTTTTCTTATCTCTTTAGGGTATAAACCCAAGAGTGGTCCATCTGGGTGAAATGATAGACATTCTTTTAAAGCCCTTTGGGCAAAGTTTCAAATTTCCCTCCAGAATGGTTGGACCATTTCACAACTCCACTTGCAGTGTATTTGTCAAATGAGGAATGGCTTGATTTTTTTGTAAATTTGACTTAGTTCCTTATATGTTTGGGAAATAAAACCTTTGTCAGAAAGTTTTGTTATAAAAATGTTCTCCCAGTTTGTTGCATTCCTTCTACTTTGGGTTGCATTGGTTTTGTTTATACAAACTTTTTAACTTGATAAATAAAAATCATTCATTTTACATTTTGTAATATTCTCTATCTCTGTCTTGGTCTTAAATTCCTTCATTTCCCACAGATATGACAGATATACTGATCTGTATTCATCTAATTTATTTATTATTTCACTCTTTATATTTAAGTCATTTACTAATTTTAAATTTATCTTGTTATAGAGTGCAAAATGTTGATCTAAGCCTAATTTTTCCCATACTGTTTTCCCATTTTCTCAGAAGGTTTTGTCAAATAGTGAATTCTTGTCCCAAAATCTTGGGTCCTTGGGTTTATAAAACATTATTTTGCTGAGGTCATTTACCCCTAGTCCAATTATGGGCAAACTTTTTAAAGAGGGGGCCAAATGAAAGGAAATGCTCATCTGTCAGTATGTTTCTAAGGCAACTCTTTCAAAGATTCATTGTATTGTGTCCTATTCATTGTATTCCTCAGATTAGGAATAATGTTGCACGACCTGATAGAACATTTCAGGAGGCCGCATCTGGCCCACCAACCGTAATTTGCCCATCACTGCCCTAGTCTATTCCATTGATCCATCCTCCTGTTTCTTAGCCAATTCCATATTGTTTTGATGACCACTGGTTTATTGTACAGTTTAAGATCTGGTAATGCTAGGCCCCCATCCTTAACATTTTTTGTTCATTATTTCCCTTGATATTCTTCATCTTTTGTTCTTCCAGATGAACTTTATTATACTTTTCTTAATTGGGCAGTGCTAGGCAAATTGAAAGACTGCAACTGGTTTCTGTAAAGTGAGGAAGTGACATAGAAAAAGGAATGTAAGAAGTCCTGAACTTCCTGTCCACGTGTAACAATAATGAGAGCCAACTAACCTATGTTATGATAGAAAGGGAGTGAGAAAAAAGTCTATGAAGTGTGACTTTCTTCCAGCTCTCCCCACATGCCAAATATACTCTGGGAAATTTCATGGGGTTGTCACTCTGAAACTGGGTGACGTGGATGGTCATGCCACCCCGCAGGAGTTGGGGGCAAGGCTTCCCTATAAGATGAGGCATGGGATGCTCCAATCTGATTCTTAATGAGGGCAGGGTTCACACAAGCTTCCCTTGAGGTCAGTCAACTTCTGGCTCCAAGTGGTCTGGCTCCAAGATGGAGGCAGCCAGACCAAGCTGTTGGTTCCTCTCTTCCTTGTTGTCTCTCAGGTACTCTGGAGCACTATCTAACTAATGAATGGTTTTTCCTAATCACAATTCAGGGATTGGGGAAAAGGGTGAAGGGCCGAGGGATTTGGGGTGCTGTCTTTTCTATTCCTATGGAGTCTGTCACTCAGGAGGGAAACTTTGGAGTTCCTACTTCCAAGCTTCTTCCCCCACTCCTTCTATTTCTGTTTCTATTTCTATCCTTTTCTGTAATTGTAATTAGACTGGAAAAGGTCTCTTAGCAAGGTTGGGTAATGGGGGAAGGAGACTAAGAGATTGCTCCCAAAATGGAGTCCAAACACTTAGCTAACTCAATGATTGAAATCTTGATGGGTGAGAAGTGATGGAATCTTTCACCAGGGAGTCAGGGTTTCAATGTCCAAAGAAAGATCCTCAGGTAGCCCTCAGGAATGGATCTGAGCTGGGATGTTCTCCTCCAGAACCCTTTTACTCCTCCTCCTTTCTTTGGAGAATTTCCCAGAATTCTCTCTGGTCTCAACTGTCAGTAACTGTCAGCCACTCCTTCTCTGCCTCCTTTTGTCCCATCCCTCTTGTACAAATCCCATCCTTACACAAGAGACTTCTCCTTTGAATTTCTCCTTTGGTTTCATCTTTGAACTCTCTGTGTTGGTGAGATGGACTGAAGAAGGAGACTCTTTCCTTGGAATCTGTGTTGGCTTCCTGGGTGAGTAACTGGTCTTCGTTTCCTGACTTCTGGAGAAATTGATTCTGGAGAGGCCTTCCTTTCCTTGAGGAGGCTGCATTGATGGAACCCTTGCTGAAGATACTACTGGGATTCCTGGCTTAAGAGACTACCAGGATACCATGTGGAAATCAGGTCTTGAGAGACCTTTCCAGGTGGTGAGCTAGACTTCTTCAGAGAGAAATTATAGGGTATCTAGCTAGACGATACTTTCTACTTCTTTCCTACATTTCTTTCTTTTACTATATCTGTATTAAATTAAATTGTTGAGTGGCTAACTGTAAGGAAGAAAAAGGGATTTTATGGGTTCAATATATTAAAGATGGTCACCAGAGGATTGAATTATTATCAATCCTCAGGAATAATCTCAAATTGAAATTGACTTTTATGTATATTTATTTACATGAGAGAAGAGAGAGAGGAAGACATTAAGAATCTATCTCACAGATTAGTCCAGGTTTATCTCAACCCTTAGCCGAGGGTGAAGGGGCCTGAGTCCCGGAGGTGAATGGAGCAAACTCCACTCACAGAGTCTATAAAAGGAAGTTTCCTGATAGAAGTTCAGGAAGATTCAGTCTTTAAACTCAACATGTGGAACAGTCTTGGTCACAAACCAGCAACTCACCACGTGGAACAGTTTCAGTCATGAACCAGTGAAGCTCCCTCAGGTCTCCTTCAACACACCAGTCACAGCCTTACTCCCCTTCCTCTTTGGAAGGGGTCACATATATATCACTTCCAGTGCCTTCCCTTGGCCTTCGTGTCCAATCACAATAGACGCTTTCTCATAGAAAGCATAGGGAGTTGTGCATCAATTCTGATTTGTTACTCACTCTAGCACACATGAGTTAGAACCTCCCAGAATTGGAAGGTGCTCTCACCTTTGGTGATTAAATCTAAAGATGAGCAGTGTAGACTTAATCTAATTATCACATAATAGACCTATGATTTAAAAATTAATTTTTTAAATCAGTGACCACAGTATTACTTTAGAACATTCATATTAGCATAAAAACTTAATTTTAAATTCTTATATAATCTTGCTTGCATTTTTTGTTGATACGAATCCTTTTAAATTTCATATAATCAAAATTATTCATTATTCCCCTTGTACTAATTGGATATTCCCTCCATTCCTTTTTGCCCTTTGTTCCTGTTCTTTCTCTGTCCTTTTACTCTATCACTCCTAAAGTATTGATTTCTAACTGCTGCCTCCCCCAAATCCCCTGCCTCCTATTAGATCCAGTTTTCCCTTTCTGTATCTCTCTCCTACTTTCCTATAGGTTAAATTAGATTTCTATACCCTTTTTCTGAGCCAATTCTGAGGAGAATAAGGTTTAAACATTGCCTCTCATTATACTCATCTCCTCTCCACTTTAATAGCTTTTTTATTCCTCTTCAAGTGAGATAATTTACCCCACCATACCTCTCCTTTCCCTCTTCTTTCAGAGTGATCCTCTTTTTCACTCCAATTTTGGGGGTAATATCATGTCATAATCAAATTATTCCCACACTCTCTATGTATAATTCCTTCTAAATGCTTAAAAAAATGATAAAATTCTTAAAAGTTTGGAGAGATTCAGGGCCAGGATTGAAGGGAAGGTTCACAGACCTATTTGATATCTAATAATTTACTCTACAAACAACTGTGTTATAACTCTTCAAAATCAATTCTGGAGGATCATAACCCAAAAAGGAAGGGGTGAAATTATTTTTCAGCTGAAAATAACTTAAAAACATGGCATGAAAGATCTATTGCACTAGAGTAAAGGGGAGCACAAAGTAGCATGCCAAAGTAGGCCCCACAATGGCAAAAGGCCTTTGGGATGGTTCTAGAGCTCTCAACCACAGAGGATAAAAGGAGTTGATCAACATTTCAGAACGTGATTAGAGCATTGCTTTTCTTGCTCTGGGAGCAAGACTTTTTATCACATTTCCTATATGCAGATGCAAGTCATAGTCCTAGTTCATGGTCTCAGGATGAGAAGCACAAGCACACTACAGAGCTTGCATTTGCATGGGAACAAAGGATCTTGGACTCAGTTCAGTGCAGAAAAGAATGCTTGTGATTGCTCACAAACAGAACCACAGCTGGGAGAGTATTAAATACACATTTCCATAGATGATATCACCTTAGAAGAAAGGAAAACTGGTAGATCCCTAGTAGTAAATCTGAAGGCAGCTGCCCAAAGAGCCTGAATCTTGAAACAATTCTCCCTTCACCACAGAATTAGAGCCTAATTTAAACAAGCTTTTTTGGTTTTATTTGTTTCATTATGCTTTGTTTTTTAAGTTGCAAGAAAATTAAAAAGCTGGAAAATGAGTAAAGAATAAAAAGAAGAAGAATTTGACATAGAAAGTTATTTTGGTGTGATTAAATAGCAAAAAGCAAATTTAAACGACAAAAAATTGATACTGTTACATTCAAAACCTCTAAGAAAAATATAAATTGATCTTAAGTTCAAAAATGAATAGAGCAGCTTCAAAAAATATTTTAAAACCTCAATCAAAGTGGTAGAAGAAAAAATTTGGGAAAGAAATTAGAATGATACAGGAAAATCATGGGGAAAGGGTCTATAGTTTGATGGAAGAACAAAAAAAAATTAAAGAAAATAATACCTTAAAATATGCCAATTGATAAATGAATTCTTTAAAAGCTAGAATTGACCAAATTGGAAAAAAAATTCACTGAAGATAAGAACTCCATAAAGGACAGATATGTCCATTTGGAAAAAGTGGTACAAAAATTCACTGAGGAAAATAATACTGAAATAGAATTGAAAAAATGGAAAAGAAGCTACAAGAGCTCTTTGAAGAAAATAATGCCTGAAATTTAAAACTGGGCAAATAGAAGCTGCTAATGACTCCATGAGACTTTAAAAAAAACAATCAAAGAAATACAAAAGAGTAAAAAAATTGAAGGAAATGTGAAACAACTCATTAGAAAAACAACTGACCTAGTAAATAGATCCAGGAGAGTGAATGTAAGAATATTGGACTACCTGGAAGCCATGATCTAAAAAACACCTTAGACATCATCCTTCAAGAATTTCTAAAAGATCATGAATAAATTAGGTGAACATAGAATAGTATACCTGTCAGTTCTGTGGGAAAGGAAGGGATTTAAGATCATCAAAATATAGGGAATATTACAAAATGAAATGGATGATTTTGATTATATCAAATGAAAAAGATTTTGTACAAACAAAATCAATGTTAGCAAAATTAGAAGGAAAACAACAAACTGGGGAAAAATATAACAAAACTTTCTGACAAATATTTAACCTCCAAAATATATAAGGAACTAAGTCAAATTTATGAAAAATCAAGCCATTCCCCAATTGACAAATGGTCAAGGGATATGAATAAGCAGTTCTCAGATGAAGAAATCAAAACTATAAATAAGCACATGAAAAAGTGTTGTAAATCCCTCCTGATTAGAGAAATGCAAATTAGAACAACTCTGAGGTACCACCTTACACCTAGCAGAATGGCCAATATGGCAGCAAAGAAATGTCATAAATGTTGGATGTGGTATGGCAAAGTTGGGACACAAATACACTGCAGGTGAAGTTTTTAATTAATCCAACCATTTTGGAGGGCAATTTGGAACTATTCCCAAAGGGTTTTAAAACATTGCCTGCTCTTTCATTTAGCCATGCCACTACTGGGTTTGTACTCCAAAGAGATAATAAGGAAAAAGACTTATACAAAAGTATTTATAGCCACATTATTTGTGGTGGTAAAAATATTAAAAATGAGGAGGTATCTATCAATTGAGGAATGGCTGAATAAAGTGTAGTATCTGATGGTGATGGAATACTACTGTGCTGAAAGTAATTATGAACTGGAGGATTTCTATGTGAACTGGAAAGACCTAAAATAATTGATGCAGAGAGAAATGAGCATTGTACACAGAGACTGATACATTGTGACATAATCAAATGTAATAGACTTTCCTACAAGTAGCAATGCAATGATCCAGGACAATCCAGAGGAACTTAAGAGAAGGAACACTATCTTCATTCAGAGAAAGAACTGTGGGAATTGAAATGCAGAAGAAAAACATAAGATTGATCACGTGATTTTATGGGGATATAATTGAGGTATTGGAGTTAAAAATCCCTCTATTTTAAATATGAATAATATGAAAATAGGTTGTGAACAATGATGTATGTATTACCCATTGGGATTGCTTGTCATCTCTACTGGGGGGAGGGAATTGGTGTGGGGAAAAATCATAAATCATGTAACCATGGGAAAATATTCTAAATAAATAAATTCATAATATATTAAAATAGAATTTATAAAGAAACACTGCTCTGGTATTCTACAACCAGATTGTCAGATAGACATGGAAAGAATTCATCAATTGCCACCTGAAAGAGACCTCAAATGGATAACCTCCAGGATTATATAAAAATTCCAGAACTCACAGGTTAATGAGAAAATATTATAAGCAGACAAAAAAAAGAATTCAAATATCATGGAGAATTTGGGCTTCAACTATGTGTAATTGGAATTTATCCTAAAAACTACAATCCCCAGCAAAACTTACCATCCCCAGCAAAACTAAGATTCCCAGAACCCCATTTGCTTACTGTTGTTATGTGCTGATGTAGATAGGACATAAACTGGGTGGATTTCCTTGTCTAATGTAATTTGAGGTGGCTAACAAAAACTTTTTACTTCTGTAATTTCAGTCAGTTAGAAGTCTTAGAATCTTCAGAAAGACAGTTGGAACTTGAAACTATAAACAGCAGTGAAGTTCCAACTGAAGAGGCTTTTGCCTTCTGGCTTTTGCTGTGGCTGGAGGCTTTTTTTTTAAACCCTTGTACTTCGGTGTATTGTCTCATAGGTGGAAGATTGGTAAGGGTGGGCAATGGGGGGTCAAGTGACTTGCCCAGGGTCACACAGCTGGGAAGTGGCTGAGGCCGGGTTTGAATCTAGGACCTCCTGTCTCTAGGCCTGACTCTCACTCCACTGAGCTACCCAGCTGCCCCCTGGAGGCTTTTGCTTTTGCTTAGCCTGTTGGCTTAGGCCTTTCTGCTTGGCTTTGACCTAATTACTTTGGCCTTGGCCTGTGCTTATCTTGTCTTGGGGAAATTTAAACCTATCTCATTTCTCTGGACCTCTCCCTGATCTCCCCATCCATATCCCTCCCCTTCCCCTGAATTTCCTGTGGGTCCTGGGTGGAAGGGAGGGCTTGGTGATTGAACATTGTGGGTTTTAGTTTCTATAGACAAGTAGAGTATCCTCAAATAAGTTACCCCTAGTTTTAGTGATTTAATAAGGACTTTATTTAAAAGGCAGTCAAATCTCCTGCCTGGGAGAGCAAGTTCTCTCAGTCTAAACCTCTTCGCAACCCATCCCCCACCATACCCTCTCCCTAGCAGCAGTTAGAAATCCTGAACCTCCTCCCTCTGACTAACCTGAGATTAATAAAATCCCCTTGTTACCTATTCAAGCCTCTGGTGAATCATTGTATCAAAAATTGAGGCAAGGGCTAAAGAGGGAAGGAATCATTTTCTTTTTATTTCTTGAGAGAACTGGGGTCATCCATCTTGGCAGGAATTACCTACCCAAGACTTCCTCCAGCCATCAGTTTGACTGGAAGGGAGGGGCCCTCTCGACTCCTCCCTCAAGAGACTTTAGAAATTAACAAGAGAAACCCTCCAGCCAAAAACCTAAACATTTCTTACTGGCCTTAATTTCCTACCTGTATCCTCTATCACAATCCTCTGGGAATAAACCTATTTGAGCTGCCCTCTCCTACATACCCCATTTCCTTTAGCTTCTATATACATTCCCTTACCTTTTTTCCTCCTCCAATCACCTAATAATCACCTAATATCCCCTTTATCCTTCCTCACACCCAAATTGCCTTTGTTGACCCACTCAGATTATTTACTTTTTATAACATTAGTGCTCTTTCCTTCCTGTCACAGCTTTAGTGGAGTGAGACTTTTGAGCAGGTAGATTAGCTTGGGCATGTGATTTTATTTTGTTAGATAATTGCTTTTTTATTCCTTTACTTCTAGTGATTATTAATAAATATTATAAAATATAATATTTGAAGTTATTGTATATTAATGTTAATTTTACATTTATGAAAACCAGTGAAGTTGAAAAAAGAATTCCCAATTCTTTTAAGACAGCCTATACAAATTTTGCAAAGCTGTGTCTCTCTCCTGCAGTTTCTGGTGTCCTGCTCCTGACATTTTCCCCCCATTTTTCCTCGTGTATGAGGGTGAGTATTGATGGTAGGGGAGTGTGTATCTAGACTCCCCCCTTGTTAGTTTCAATGGGCCAGATCAGCTATCACTCACCCCCACACCAGGGAAGATCTATGAGGGAACAACTCAAAGAGGTTCCCAATCTGGCAATGCTATAGTGGGGAGGTTGAAGGAAGGTGTTGGGGTTCAGTTGTGACCCTAATGGGTTGGATCCCACCCTCAGAGCCAGCCCTGTTGAGACAATCCTCCCCCACTCCTAAGTTCAAATAGCTTTACCCCTCAAGATGGTCCTTGGAATTAGTCTTCCCCTCAGCTGTCAGATCATTCAGCTCCCCATCCCATTCAGTGTAACTGTTATAGACTCTAAGTATCAAACTATCAGGGGTTTATTAAAGAATAAATTAAATTCAGGGAACAGAGGAAAAAGGTATAGGGGAATCAAGGAAGGAGGGAAAGGATGAACTTCACTATCAGCTATGTCTTCTCCCCAAGAGAGCAGCTCTGGACTTCTTCTGAGGCTTGGTCACATTAGCTAACTCTCTCTTCCCCCTACAATCTCCTATCAAATATTTCTAAACTAATATAAGAGGTAAGTAACAGGATCAATTGATTGAAGCAGGATCAGGGAAGGGTCACCCCCCCCATTCAAGCCTTCTCCCCCAGGAGTTCAAGCTCTCTGGCCAAATTGGAGAATTGCTGTTCAATGTCTCCTTTGTTGGTAAATGAAGATAGTAGGAATTGATGTTAGTAGTTGTGATCTCCCAAAAATCACCAATAAAAATACAGATGAATCCAATTCACCCAGGATCCACCCAAAATCAAAACCTCTTAACCAAAGAACCAACCCCTGCTGAGTCCCAGTCCAGTCAGTAGTGAAGTGACAGTTGAGAAAAACTCTTCCAATCTCCTCTTGCTGCCAGCCCCTCCCAAATGGAATACATGGGGTCGGTTCCCAGTCCCCTTCCAAGATGAATGCCTAGTGATCCTTGATTCACCCCAATTCCACACTTACACTGGCCACCCCACCCGCCTGCCTGCTTTAGTTTGAGTGACTTAGCTTGGGAGGGGGGCTATATATATATATATGTACATATAAAATATATTGTTATATATTTTATATTAAATAAAATTATTAAATACATAATTTTAAGAAGTTTTCTTTAGGACTGTTATTAGGATTTTATTTAGGATTCAATTTGGAAAAGATTGAAATAATTAGTCACTGAAATCTCTTTCAGCTAGGAAATTCTGTGATTTGATCAGTATGTATGTAAAAGGGTATTTTATTATTGTTGTTGTTCAGCACTTTTTCTTTTGTCATCCTATTTTGAATTTTCTTAGCACAGTTACAGAAATGATGTTCTATTTTCTTCTCCAGCTCATTTTTCATATAAAAAAAAAGACAAACAGGATTAACTTGCCCACGATAACACAGCTAGTAAATGGCTGAGTAGGATTTAAACTCAGAAAAATGACTCTTCATTTTCTGACTCTATGCCTAGCACTCTATCCATGGTACCACCTAGTTGCCTCTATGTGTTACAGAAATTAAGGCAACAGAAAAATTCATTGTAGAGCAATTTCATCAAGGATAGCTTTAGGAAGTAGGTAGTTCTTGAATTGAGCGAGATAAAATTTGATAGCTAAAATGGTGCTAGATTATGTGGGGCTTGAATGCCAGTCCAAGGAGCTTGGATGGCATCCAAAACACAATAGGAAACCATCATACCTTCCTAAGCCAGAGAATGGCTTAATTAAAATGGAATTTTAGGAAAAATCACTTTGCTGACTGGGTTCAGTATGGATTAAACTAGTGAGAGACAGAAGGCAGACATATTAGGTAGCAGGCATTAACAATAATAAAGGTGTCAGATGACGAGAACATGGAATTTATTGTAACCAGTTGGACATTTGTGAAATGAGTTTTTTTGGATTAAGAGTTTTGGTTAAGGGCCATAGAATAGTTTCCTTTTCATAAAATTAATTGGTCTGCATTGGGAATAGGGAAGTCAATATTATGTTCTGAGTAAGTCAGCTAAAAAGGCTAAATAAATGCTTATTATTAGAACAATGTAATGGAACAAAATTCAAGGAATTTCCTAAATATATGCAACATGCCTACTATGAGCAAATTATTCTCCTAGGAATTTCAAGATGAATAAGATCCAAACCTTGCTGCCAGGAATTTATTATTCCAAAGTAAGATAAGAAATATACAAATTCTTATAAACTCTAATTAGAATAATACAAATGTGCAGGTACAAAAATATAGGACAAAACCACAATGGCAGATGTTTTTCCTGAGCTGATTTTTGAAGAGTGGCTATTATATTCCAAAGGAGGATAAACAGGAAAAACCATCCCAGTTATAGGAACAGAAGCATAAAAAGAGGAAACTTTAAATGATTTTGGATAATAGCAAATAATTAAGTTTGAAGTCGAGTATATGAAAGGGAAACCAAGAGAGAGAGAAATCTGGAAAGGTATATTGGCCCAGATTTTGAATGATCTTAAATCATATTATGAAGACTTTGGAGTCTATTCAATAAGCAATGAACAACTAAATGTTTTATACTAAAAGAGTGACATCAAGAAAATTGAATAATCACTCATATATGTGGAAGATATTAGAGACACTTTTATAAAACTCAGGCTTTAGGAGGCTATTGCTATCATCATATAAAGAAGTGTAGATCTAGAGCCAGAAATGGTTATTGTTCCCTTTAGTCTAACCCTTTCTTTTAAAAAAAGTAAAGAGAATGAGTAACACTGAGATTAAGTAACTTCCTCAAGGTAATGAAGGTCCAAAATAAGAGATATAATAAAAACGTTAATTAGGTTTGTAGAAGGAGCAATGGAAAGCATGGATTGTTATAACAATAAAATCCTTTGGTACTGCAAAGAGGAAAAAGGAAGAAAAATGTACAAAAATTTAATCTCTCTCATTCTTGAATTGATTCCAATTTAACATTTCATCAGATTACAAATCCTATGATTCTAGGTAAGTTGTTTTCAATGGTGACTGACTCTGTGAACCCATTTGGGGTTATGGTAAAGATACTAGAGTGGTTTCCATTTCTTTCTCCAGCTCATTTTAAGGAAGAGGAAATTCTTGCAAACAGGAGTTGGCCTAGTTTAAACAGCTAATAAGTATCTGAGGTGAGTTTTGAACTCGTCTTGATTCTAGGTGCAGCATTGTGCTTCACCACCTGGTTGTCCTTATAAAATAGTAAAATTAAAGAATATTTGTGACTTCTCCTGAGAAGAAAAAATCATAGAAACAAAATATCTGGCAGTTTAACAGATAAGGAAAATCACAGAGGAGTTAAGTGATTTGTCCAAAATAATATATGTAATAAATACTAAAGTTAAGATTTAAACCTCTGAATTCACAAATGCTATTCTTGTGTCCTATCTCCTTTATCTACTTTCCTTCAAATTACTCAAACACTTTTATCACTGGAATCATGGTAGAAATATTAGGAATGCATTTTTTAACCTAAAATAACACTATATCATTAAAGGACAAGTTGTCAAAACACTTGTTTCTTAGGGTATTTCAAGGTAATACTGTTTTCTCACCATCTTTCCTTCATGTAGTTATCAAGTCTATAGAAAATATCAATATTCTTTATTTTTATTTTATATTTTTTATTTATAATATTTTTCTATAGTTACATATATACATTATATTATTATTATTTATAATGATATATGATATTTTCCAAAGAAGCTCTCCAAACTTATTAAAATGTATTTATAATCATTCTGCTTTGATTTTTATACTACAAATCTTTATATTATACATTTTATAATACAATGTACACAAAATTAGAAAAGGATTTTGGAGTGGTGAATATGTATTCTACAGATTCTATTACATGTCTGACATTATACTAACTGCTTTACAAATATTATTTTAGAGAAATCAAATGACTTGCCTAAGATCATGTTGAAGGGCAGAAATAAGTGAAAAATGAAAGTGTTCTTTTTGTCCTGACTGGCAATTTGAAAATTTTGTAAGGGGATTCATTGTGTGTGTGAGATCGGACTTAAAATCTGACTTCACCCCTGTGGGTCCTTTCTCTCTAACTTCCCGACTATGCTCCAGAAAGTTAATATTGGCATACTCTCATCATCCAGTTATGAATTCATCAGCCCTAGTTCTCTACTTCATAACTACCCTTTGCCTCCCTGATTAAAGGATGAAAACCTTCTCTGATTGACTTCTCCAATGTTCCTTTGCTTAACTTTTGTCCACCTTTGCCTTTAAGTTTCCTCTTATGTTTTACTTTTCTCTATTAAAATGTAAATTCTTTGTAAGAAAATATGTTTCTTTTTCATGTTTTTTTCCAGCAATTAACATAATTAACAATATGGTCACTGTTGACTAAATATGAGAACTACACTCAAAGAAGCTTTTTTCCTAGTGCTGAAATGGTATTCCAGTTTGCCTTTTTATAGTTGTTATTTAAAAAAATATTACAATTAAAGGAATGGGTGGTATGGAGTCAAATTTCATTACTTTTACATTAATAACAACAATAAATAAGAAATAAATAAGAAATATTGACTTTCTGAACTAGAACTTAGTAAAGCATCCCTGATTGCAGGATATGCCTTTAAAATATGTCCCTGAGTACTTCTGAAAGCTTTAATTAGAAGAGAATAAAATTTTCTACTGATATTACTTATACAGAGTTTATTGCATCTCTGCTTCAGTTGTCTCTTTTCTTCTGAGTGCAATTAGAGGTATTGCTACTTTAATAGGGAAAGGCATATATAGTTTGTGTCCTGGTCACCCTTGAGATCACTCCTCTCTCTAATTAAAAACTTTCTTATATTTTAATTACCAAAATGTATATGCTTGAGGAAAGTAGGCTTATCTTACAGGAAATCCTTTATATAGGACTCAAGGTTAGTAAAGTTCAGGTTTATGCTTTAAATTATGGATTACTTTTTGAGAACTTTCATTGAGGTAAAATGCATCTTTATATCTTAGGTAAGGATTCTTTCATTTAAAAAACAATTATAAATTTACCTAGATTTTTCATTTATTATAAAAAAAATATTTCCCTCTATTGTATGACAGTTATTTCAGTGATCACAATTTTGTTTACAAGAACCAGGGTTAGTTCATTCTTGAAAAATATTATTCTCTTGTCAGAAAGAAGACAAATTGAAATGTGTTTAGAAAGGAGAATGAATAATGTAGAAAGTCCAGTTGTATAACTGCTATTGATACATACAAATGTCATGTGACCAGGAGAACTTAGCTTCTGGTTTTCAAAACAAAGAAAATAAACTAAAGTTATTTTTGCTCTCATGTTTTACTAAGAACCCAGGAGAATTTCTAAATGCAAAGTAGGAAATGTAAAAAATCATTTTTTCTTAGAGGTTATAAGCATTTTTGTAATTTGGTTGCTTGCAAATGGGTACTTAACATATTCCTAATATTAACA
Source organism: Gracilinanus agilis (assembly GCF_016433145.1). Taxonomy (NCBI): domain Eukaryota; kingdom Metazoa; phylum Chordata; class Mammalia; order Didelphimorphia; family Didelphidae; genus Gracilinanus; species Gracilinanus agilis. The sequence continues at coordinate 518,478,067 of NC_058132.1, forward strand.
GTCCATTTGATCTCCCTTCTGTCATATCCTTGAGAGTCACTTCAAATAAGATTACCAAAAGAAGTCATTTCTTTAAAACTAAAGCTATGAATTTGAAGCCTCCCCATTACTTCCTTCCTGAGACTATTTCTATAATGCTCAATCAAAACTTGATTTATGTGGGACTGTTTATACAGCAAGATGTCTTAGAGATTGTAGAAATACGTTTGGTTGCTTTCATCTAAATGAATAGGGAAAAATCATCATCTTCATTCCACTGGGAATAAAATAAAACTCTGAATTGGAAGAAAATAATGGTTTGTTCTATGAAACTGGATTGCTTCTTGCCTCTACCTGATTACTACTTAATTCTAAAAAAAAACAGGACTTTCCTCTCATATGTGAGAATACATACATATATATATATACACACATATATATATATATATGTGTGTGTATATATATATATCACTTGGGAAAACCCATAATTGCACTGTTGGTGGTGAATTTCAAGGGGATTAAGGTGAGAGAATTGCCACATTATCTTTAATGAGTATATGGTAAATTGGTTATTAGCCTGTGATGCAGAAGGGTGACATCTATATCAACAGAATTCAATTTTCATTTTATGAAGTGAGTCACAAAGCATGCTTTCAAAATATTAGAATAAAGTGTTTCAGATTTAGGTGTTAATAATCAAAAATGAAAAAGGGGGCCAGATAGGAATATTGCTAAATATTTACTCAATCTTCATCATCTGATGGGGGTGGGGTGGAATCCTCCTGCATTTTTATTCAAATATCTATTCACATCTCCCGTGGAATTTCATTTAGACCATCTCATGTGGACAGTACAAGTAGTGTCAGTAGGCAATACATACCCATATATGTGTGTGTACATATACATATATGTGTATATAGAATATGTAAGGATAAGAATATATCCTTATATTTTTATCATTAGATATCTCTAAATAATTATGAATGAAGACTTAGGAATTGACATGACATACAGTCTGGTGCTTAGAGTGCTGGGCCTGGCATTAGGACCACTCCTTTTTGTGAGTTCAAATCTGGCTCAGAAAATTATTAGCATTCCACCCTGGGCAAGTCACTAAACCTTTCCTTCATTTCCTATTCCCAAAAATGTGCTGGAGAACAAAGTGGTGAAGTGCTCCAGTCTTTTCCAAGAAAGCACCAAGTTGGGGTAACAAAGTCAGATTTGACTAAAAAACAAATATAATACTTAGTACTGTATAGTGGACACAACATTATTCTTGGAAATCTTGCACTTGAATTCTGCCTCATATTGCTAGCTGGGTGATCATAATAAGCAAATGATTTAACTATGTGGAGCCTTGTTTTCTTCATCTATAAAATGAAGGGTTTGGTGAAGATGGCAGTTAAATAACTTTCGTTGAAATCTATGATACTTGTGAGTGGTACACCTAGGGCTAGTTTAAGACAGAATGTTTTGGAAGTAAAGCATTTTCTTGACTTTCCTGTTTGCCCAGGTCTAGAAACATTAAATTTTGCCAAGGTCTTTAAAAAAAACATGATACTTCCAACTAGGCATAATGCACCAGAAGCAATCTAAACAGTGCATTATCCAAAGAAATTATCCGTTAACTCAACATTGTATATCTTGCATTTTACTAATAAAAATATTTATGAATTCTGGTTCAGATCAATCTAAATAAATACTGTTCAACTACACCTGAAATTAGTATTTCAGTTATGAATTACTAAGAGGGAAAAAAATCTTCTGCACCAAGGATTATTCAAAATAACTAAAAATGCTTAGAGCACTGGCATTATAATATTATCATTAAAAAACAAAAATGAGTTCAAATGTTCTTATTGCATTAAAGCAATAACAATGGTACATATAAGCCTCACTTTTTAACCCCTTTAATAATGGCTATTCAATCATTTTGAAGGAAAAATTTTGAAAGGTCTAGTTGACATGAAAACATTAATCTTTCATATAACTCGTTTAAGATTTTTACTCCAGGTGGAAGCTAAGTAGCTCAATAGATTGAGAGTCAGGCCTAGAGACAGTATGCCCTAGGTACAACTCTGGCCTCAGACACTTCCTAGCCATATGACCCTGTATGACCTGTATAACCCCCATTGTCTACCCTTACCTTGCTTTAGAACTAGTATAAAGTACTAAAGGTGGAAGGCGGAAAAAATGATTTGTACTTTAAGCTTATACTCAAATATTATTTAAATGAGTTGAAAGGCTAAACATATATGGAAGTTAATTTAAGATAAGCTGGGATAAAGTAATTTTAAAATTTTAAAAGATTCAAGAAATAAATGTTGGACCTTTGGGGTTAGTTGTGTAAATTAATTACTGCATGTCAGCACTGAATAACATTTACTTCAAAACAGAGAGAGAAATGAGAGGGGTGGGGATGGAGTGAGGTAGAAATGAGACAAATTAATTTTCATTGATAAAAGAAATTGTACAAGTTCATTTGATAAGTCATTTTTTTCTAGGCACTGAATTTGAAGAATAATTTTCTGCATGGGTCCTTATATAAAGGATATTAGGTTTCATAATGAAGATTCTATTAAATTAAAGCTTTGCGTAAAGATACAGTCCTTCAAATGGACATTTTTAATATAGAACCTCTATAAAATCTAAGAACATAGTATTAAATTTTAATTCAAAGAAATATTTCTTTGGGAAAACAAGATAATATGGTCTAGGCATGTTACTTTATGATGATCAAAGCAAATGCAGGAATAGGAATTTAAAAATATACAGGATTGATAGTTAACATATGCATTACATTGTCTCTCAATAACTGAAAGCCTCAAGGCACCTTGACAAAGTGCCAGTTTATAGGGGCTATTCTCTATGAATATATGATGGAATTACTTCTTTGCCATATGTCTACACCCCAAACCCATAACAACTAATTGGTTATTCATTACACCTGTCCAGCTAGTCTTTCACTGAGAGAGAGAGAGAGAGAGATGTCGAGATGTCAATACAAGGAAAATGAGGGAAACTTTGATTTGAATATACTCATTTTAATTTAGGAGCACATAACTAAAGTAATACAGTATTAGTAGTATATTAACTCAAAGCACTGAGTTTGTGTTAGTGAGTCCTGAAAGAGGAACTGTCATAGAAATTTCTGGAAGAGCCTTAAAACATTGCGGGTGTGGAAACAAAATTATTTCTGAAAAATGGGAAGAATTATGGACTGAAGATAATAATAAATAAATAAAAGTAAATAAAAGTAAGAAGTAAAAAAAAAGTAAATACAAGCAAATAAAAGTAGCCTCTAATATAATTTTATATTAATTTATTTCAGCTGAAAAATAATTAGTGACAAGCAAAAGGTGAGGGATTTGAATGATATATGGAGTATAAGGAAAAAAGTTCATTTCAAGAAGGTAGAGAATATCTTTAGGCTATTATTTTGTAAAAGGAGTTATCAAGAAAATAAAAATTGAATATATAGATACACAAACACACACACATATATACATTTCAATATATAGTTTTATATATACATATATAGTTATATACATAAAATACTTTTTTTGTATAATTCACTTTTCATAGTACTTGTACAGTATTCAATAAACAATAATCAGCAGGGAACTGGTCTGGGCACTAAGAAAACAAACACAAAACCAAAAAGGAAAGACTCCCTAGCCTTATGGAGTTTTAAATGTATTAGACAAACAGAACATATACACAGATAAGTAAATGTAAATAATTTGCCCAAGTTATTCAAAAATTTGGAATATCTCTTCTTGGATTCCCTATTTTCTGCCCAAGGAGAGCTATTTCCATCTCCTTTTTGAAGTCTTTCATAATTTTCCTAATTGTCAAAGGCCCAGAGACAGAAGAAATCATGCCTAATTTTTTAGCATCAAGTAGGCTTGTTTGAATGAAAAATGCATTGTAAAGTTAGGGGATATAAAGTTGAACTTTTATATCAGCTTGTAGATGTATTTAGATCCTAGTCTTGAAGAACTCATGTTTATTTTATTTAGAGGAAATATGGAGTCTTTAAGTACTTTCAGAGATGAGAGGGGTTACATTGGCATAATTATACATGAGGAAGATTATTTTTTAAAGCAGTGAGTAGGACACTTGAATATGGATGATTCTTGAAGGGGAAAGTATAATTAGGAAGCTATTAGCCATTTTAATAACCTGGTGAGAGATTAGATTCTGAACTAGTGTGAAATTCATATAAGTAAAATGAGGTTTTGCCAAAGAAGAATCAATAAAACTTAGAAATCGATTAGATTTAGTGATATGGGAAATGATAGGAACTGGGATGACTTTGAAGTTAAGGAATCCTCAGCAGATGTGAGGATGTTTGGAAAAGGCATGGATTTCAAGGAAGATAATCAATTCTAAAATGGAACTGATCATGTTCCCTCAAAATTAAAGGTTTCCTTTTTCTGATTGTTATTACTTCTGAGCATCCAGTTTACACAATCCCAAGGTCATCAGACTGATCTGTCACAGCTTCAATGCACCTGACACTTGTTAAGCCCAAGTGAGAGTAAAACCAAATACGATCTGAAAATATCCTTGGCTCCTTTACTCAAAGCTTAGTTAAGAATTATCACAAACCTCTGGAAAAAAATGACAGAAGTGTCATTGAGCACCACATGTGGTGAAACAAGTGACAGAATTCCTTATGTGTGGATCATTATTTTATTTGATGTCCTATGAATCCCTAGAAGAGACACTCATTTTTAAATATGCAAAACAGAATAATTGGTGTTTTAGAACACAAAAAATATTAGAAAAAGGCAAAACATTTAACTCTTTCAACTATAATTCAGTTCCATAAACCTCAAAATAATTGATGGTATAATCAGTGACATGGTTCAAAGAAGTATTATTTTCTAATTCATACTGTATCCACATATGTGAATTATAACACCCTTCAACTTTTTAAAAAAGATTATCAAAACACAATCTCTATACAAATAAAAGAGAAATTTTGAATAATCTCTTGTTTGGAGACTATTCATGACATTTTATCTACATTAAGGGACAGAATTAAATTGACTCCATAGCAATAATTAGAAGGCACAATTAAGACATTGTCCCAGAATCTCAAAATTTACAGAACACTGACAGAATTTTCATCTCATTTAGCAGTGTTGAAAAATTTGTTAAATAAGAAGTTGTCTTATTACATGCCCCATCTAAAGGTAAATTCTTCCTCGCCTGGCCTGATCAGGCTGGTTGATCCCTCTTTAGCAGTCCCATCATCATCAGACATCAGGTATCTAAATGTATTTCCATTCCAAAAATGAATTTTTCTTTAAAAATTGTCTTTTAGGGGGCATCTAGGTGATCTAGTGGATTGACAACCCAGCCTAGAGACAGTATGCCTTAGGTTCAAATCTGGTCTTAGACATTTCCTAGCTGTGTGATCCTATTTTCTAGCCCTTAGTGCTCTTCTGCTTTGGAAACAATACACAGTATTGATTCTAAGAAAGATGGTAAAAGTTTTTAAAAAATTGCCTTGAGGATAAATTTTATTTTGCCACCTAGAGTGTTCTCTCACCTCATAACAGATTACAAAATTAATATCTATGGTCCTACCTAATTGAATATAATAATTTTCTTGCAGAAACTGACATAGAATATACATCACAAAACAAAACAATGACAAAGTCTTGAAAATATGTAAAAGTTTTTTTGAAATCTAACTACAAAATCATCTGCTACTCTCCCCTATGTCATTATGATACATTCTATGGGTTTCAATGTTAAACTTCTCCTAGTAACAGTAGAACAAGATGAAGAATCCTTCAAGATAAATGCTTAATACATGTATGAGTGCAAAAAATATTGTGGGTTATCCATTCTATTTTTACTGGGTCCTTGAGATCAATTTTCTTCATAACTTTTACATCCTTGTAGCACTAGACATAAGTTGGTTGCTCTCCTCCATATTCAAGAAGGACCAAAATGACAGTCTAATCTGGGGGTCAATATTCAGTTAATCTAGTTCCAGTTGTGACTGTTCAGATCTTCATGAACTCAAAAAGATCTACCACATGTTGAGCACAAATTGTTCATATAAACACAATGAAGATGCCTCTAAATTTGCTTATCTCACATTACTCTTGATAAACTACAATTTCACTTTAATCATAGGGGTATAACGCATTCTTTGATTTAGGCTTACCAGTCTGGACACTCCTAAGTCTCTGCTAGCCATGTCTCACAATTGCTATAAAAATGTTCCTTAGAGAAATCTTTATCTTTGTATTATTTCTTTTGACCTCTGTGTGAGCACTTACCTTGCATGATTCCACCATAAAAATAATTTTTAAGGAAAGAGTGCTTTTGGCATTCAAACACTGCAACTAGCCCACTGAAGTTGAACTTGACAGTAGAGTTTGAATGCTTGGGAATTCATCTCAAGAAAGGATTTCAGTGTTCTTGTCCTACCAGATGATCCTCAAAATCTTTTAAGACAATTCAAATGAAAATGATTCAATTTTCTAGCATGGAACAAACATATTGTCCAGGTTTCATAGATTTACAATAATGAGGTCAACACAATGGATCAGAACTTCAATTTGTAGGCAACTTAATACTTCATCTCTTATACATTCCTTCCAAGCCTCCTAAATGTTGAGCTAGCTGTGGCAATCTGTACATCAACCTCATTATCTTTTTTCAGCTATTCAATTTTTCCCAGATTATATGTAGATAAATCTTAATAATGGTTTTCTGAATTTTGGTTACATTTGTTCTTTCCTTACTAAGCCTCCTTCTACCTTGAGAGAGTAGGCAATATGATGTAGGTTTCATAGATGTCATCATGCAATATATGCATGTTATTATGAAAGAAAATTCACATTGTTTATAATAAAAGTAAATTCTAGAAGGAAACATAGTGAAGTATGCAGTGAAGCAGTACAATGAAGTATGTTTCAATGTGCATTCAGACTCCATCAGTCACTACTATGGCAGTAGAAAGCCTTTTTTTATTATGAGTCCCTTAGAGTTGGCTTGGATTCTTACATTGCTGATAAAGGTTAAACCACTCACAGTTGATTATCATATTATTACTATTAGTGTATACAATATTCTCCTAGTTTCTGCTCACTTCACTTTGCATCACTTCACAGAAGGGGTTCTGGATTTTTGTAAACATCCTATTTGTCATTTTTTTATAGCACAATAGTATTCCATTACTATCATATGCATAACTAGTTCAGCCATTCCTCAAATGATGGATGTTTCTTCAATTTCTAACTTTTCACCACCATTAAGAGCTCCTATGAATATTTTTGTACAAGTAAATCCATTTCTTCTATTTTTGATGTCCTTATTTTTGAGTTTGTCTTGATGGTAGACTGTGAAGTATTTTATATTGTCTACAGTTATTTTAAATAGGATTTCCCTTTTTATCTCACTGATGAACTTTATTTGTAATATAAAGAATGCTGATGACTTAAGTAGACATCAACAACTTTGCTAAAGTTTTTAATTATTTTAGTGGAATAAGCCATCAGAAAAAGCCTAAGAAAAAAATTCAAGGGCCAGACTAATTCACAAGTAAATTCTACAAACAATTAAAGAACAATTAATATATGGAGGAGTAACTAGAGTAGCAGTGCCACTTCACCATGAAAATCTTCTCCATCCAAGATTAAAATATCACGACAAAATGAATATAGGAGTAAAAGAATCAACAAGGACACAGAGGGAAACAACATTTAGGAAAAGAAAAAAAAAACAAAACATAGGCAGAGACCATCTGGGGAACTGAGGTGAGAGGGGAGCAGAGTCAGCAAGAAGATATAGTAAGGAGTGAAGAGCAAGCCAAGAGAAAACCACAATCTCCTACCACCCCACTCCCACATCATATCTGCTGTCACAGATTCTGAACATAAGTTCTATCTAACAGTCAAACCCTGAGATCCTGCCTGGGCAAATAGTTGTCCAAGCCAAGTCACATCATTTGAAATTTCAAACCTGTGGAGAAGACCAGCATCCCAGCCCAGGGCAATCTGGGATGATGGAGACTGATCTCAGTAGGCCCAGAGAGAAGCCAGTAACCCCAGTCTGGATGAGGCATCAGGATATAATGCATGGTTTGGGGTGGGGACATGGTTCTCAGGGGGAGCCTATCCCCCCAGATCTTTTTTGTCCAAAACTAAGAACGGAACCCCAGGACATGGTAATCAAGGGTGTGCCTGAATGAATCAAGAACACAGTGAGACCATAAACGTGAGCCTAAGTCTGGGACTATAATTTGATCAGGCCTTGACCTGAGCAAGTTCAGAGTGAGATAAAAAAAACTTACACCTAAGTCTGAGGAAAGTCTTTAAGCTATCAGCATATCAAGGGTTAATTGAATAAGCAGGGTCAGGGGCTCTCAGAGCTCTCAGCCCTCAGACCATCTGGTAAACTAGTAACAACTCTAAAAATAAGCTGAAGTTTAAGAGGGTACCCAAACTTCGAAAAAAACAGAGACTGTATATATATAAATTAGATAGGAAAAATTAGCAAATTATTAAAAAAGCACCTAAAACACTCTAAAAATATTTATGGAGACAAAGAGCAAGGTACAGACTCAGAAGAGAACAGTGAAAGCAAAAGAAACACACACAAAGTCCAAATGAAAAATATGAATTTGGCACATGGATTCTGGAAGAGCTCAAAAAAGACTCCAAAAAACAATTAAGAGAGGCAGAGGAAAAGTAGGGAAGAGGATTTCCGGGGTTAAGATGGCGGCAGAGTAAAAAGCAGCTGCTTGACTTCTCCTAACCCACGCAAATAGGACTCCTCAAGAAGACATGAAAAAAAAATCAGAGGAAAGAAGGGACCCCACAACAGGGCACAGCATCGGAGGTACGTGGAAATGGGGCATTTCCATGCTATAAAGGGGTAAAACAGCTCCCATGAAAACACAAGTGGAGCAACCCCCTCCCACACCCCACACCATCTACAGCACCAAAGCCAGCGCACGGGAGTTGGAGCAGGTTTGGGGAACCCATTGGGTCATTAGCAGCTCACCAGGACTTGTTCCTGGGAGCAGCAAGACTTGGGACCCCCCGGGAAGCTGAGGAACTCGTGGATTCTGAGTGCAGACCCTGAGCCCAGACACTGAGCCCAGATCAGGCGAAGGGGCTGACACAGGCACGGGCTGAGGCACGGATTAAAGCGATGACTGGGGCTCCAACAAAGGGGCTGATGATCAGGTGGGATTTATACCAGGAATGCAAGGATGGTTCAACAGTAGGAAAACCATCCACATAATTGACCATATCAACAGTCTAAGAAACAAAAATCACATGATTATCTCAATAGATGCTGAAAAAGCCTTTGACAAAATACAGCATCCATTCCTATTGAAAACACTGAAAAGTATAGGAATAGAAGGACCTTTCCTAAAAATAATAAACAGTATATACCTAAAACCATCAACAAGCATCATATGCAATATGGATAAATTAAAAGCCTTCCCAATAAGATCAGGAGTGAAACAAGCATGCCCATTATCACCTCTACTATTCAACATAGTACTAGAAACACTAGCAGTAGCAATTAGAGAAGAAAAAGAAATTGAAGGTATCAAAATAGGCAATGAGGAAAGTAAGCTATCACTCTTTGCAGATTATATGATGGTCTACTTTAAAAATCCCAAACAATCAACTAAGAAGCTGGTAGAAATAATCAACAACTTTAGCAAAGTGGCAGGATACAAAATAAATACACATAAATCATCAGTATTTCTATATATTTCCAACACATCACAGCAGCAAGAGGTAGAAAGAGAAACACCATTTAAAATCACCCTAGATAATATAAAATACTTAGGATTCTATCTACCAAAACAAACATAGGAATTATATGAAAAAACTACAAAACACTTTCCAAGCAAATAAAACCAGATCTAAACAATTGGAAAAACACTGATTGCTCATGGGTAGGACGAGCTAACATAATAAAAATGACCATTCCACTCAAATTAATTTACCTATTTAGCCCCATACCTATCAAACTACCAAAAAACTTTTTCACTGAATTAGGAAAAATTATATTAAAGTTCATTTGGAATAACAAAAGATCAAGAATATCAAGAGAAATAATGAAAAAAAATGTGAAGGAAGGGGCCCTAGCAGTACCAGATATTAAACTATACTATAAAGAAGCAGTCATCAAAATGGTATGGTACTGGCTAGGAGACAGAAGGGAGGATCAGTGGAATAGACTTGGGGTAAATGACATCAGTAAGACAGTATATGATAAACCCAAAGTGCCCAATTTTGGGGACAAAAATCCACAATTTGACAAAAACTGCTGGGAAATTTGGAAAACAATATGGGAGAGATTAGGTTAAGATCAACATCTCACACCCTACACCAAGATAAATTCAGAATGGGTGAATGACTTGAATATAAAGAGGGAAACTATAAATAAGTTAAGTGAACACAGAATAGTATACTTGTCAGATCTCTCGGAAATGAAAGATTTTAAAACCAAGCAAGAGTTAGAGAAAATTACAAAATGTAAAATAAATGATTTTTATTATATAAAACTAAAAAGCTTTTGTACAAACCAACATAATGTAGCCAAGATCAGAAGGGAAACAACAAATTGGGAAAAAATCTTCATAACGAAAAACTCTGACAGGGGTCTAATTACTCAAATATACAAGGAGTTAATTGTATAAAAAATCCAGCCATTCCCCAATTGATAAATGGGCAAGAGTCATGAATAGGCAATTTTCAGATAAAGAAATCAAAAGTATCAAAAAGCACATGGGAAAGTGTTCTAAATCTGTAATAATTAGAGAAATGCAAATCAAAACAACTCTGAGGTATCACCTCACACCTAGCAGATTGGCTAAAATGAAAGAAGGGGAGAGTAATGAATGCTGGAGGGGATGTGGCAAAATTGGGACATTAATGCATTGCTGCTGGAGCTGTGAACTGATCCAACCATTCTGGCTGGCAATTTGGATCTATGCTTAAAGGGCTGTAAAAGAATGCCTGCCCTTTGATCCAGTCATACCATTGCTGGGATTGTATGCCAAAGAGGTCATAGATAAATAGACTTGTACAAAAATATTTATAGGCACACAGAAGAAAATCAACTGCTTGAATACATGGGTTGATGTGGACATGATTGGGTATCGAAAGTACCACACCAATGCAAATATCAACAATTTGGAAATAGGCCTTGATTAATGACACATGTTAAAGCAAGTGGAAATGCAAATTGGCCAGGAGAGGGGAAAGGTCGGGGGTCAAGGGGAAAGTAAGAGCATAAACCATGTAACCATGTTAACTTTTCTAAAATATAAATATTAATAAATGTTTAAAATAAAAAAGTAGGGGAGAATTAAATATGAAAATCTTCACATATATCTGTTAATCAGTACTATTTGTATCAATTTATTGACTAATATTCAGATCAAATATAGACCATATGACTCTTAATTTTTGTAAAGACAATGTAAAAGACATTCAAATGACTAAATAAAATCCAGATTTGATATTTTATAAATTAATGGTTAATGATAAGTACATTAAATTGAAAAGGTTTTATACAAATAAAACCAATGTTTCCAAGAATAGAAGGAGGGCAGAAACTTGTGTGTGTGCGTGTGTGTGTGGGGGAGATTCATATATATGTTCTCAGAGAAAAGTCTCAGAGAAAATTGAAATTTATAAGAATAAGAGCTATCCTCCAAATGATAAATGGGCAAAATACATGAACAAACCATTTTTGGATGAAAAAATAAAAGCCTTATATATATATATATATATATATATATATAAAGCATTAAATCACTATTGACTAAAAATACGAAGAAAACCATTATGAGATATCATCTCAAACACATTAGATTGGCTAAAATTACCAAAGGGCAAAATGACAAATACTAGAGAACACATGGAAAAATGGGCACACTAATACCCTATTAAAGGTGATGTGTGATAATGAAATTAAATCTACCTTGCCCATTCTTAGATTTAATCACCAAAAGTTTAAACAGCCCCACTTAATTCATAAGTGGGGAGGTCTGTGACCCAAGTGTGCAAAAGTGGGTGATGAATCAGAATTGACTGACTGCCTCCTGGGAAGTCCTAAGCAAAGTATCTGTTGTAATTGGACACCAAAACTAGGAGGAAGGCACAGGAAGTGATGAAAAAGAAGCACCTTTAAAAGGGAGTGGCACTTTCCTATAACTCTCTTCTTGTTCATTGCTTGGACCTAGAGGAGCTCTGGCTGGAACCTTGAACTTGTTGATACTGTTCTTAAATCTCTCCCTTAGAACTACATGTGGTGAGTGTAAAGACTGATCTTTCCTGGATTACTCTCCTTTCAAGAGAAGCCTTGTGACTGAAACTTTTCAACTCTCAGCCTAAAACTGAGCCTTCTGTGGCTGAGGGCTAATTAAACCTGTCTGGGTTGATCCAGGGGCCAGAACAAATTATTTAGTGTTTTAGGTTAATTACCTTACCTTATCCTCTCTCTGATTTTCTCACTTTCACTTTCTCTTCTCATTTGTAAATAAACTACCATAAAGTCATTTTAACTTGAGGTCTCTTCATTAGAAATAGATATTTTTTCAATTCCTTGGCAATAAAAACTTTTAATATTCAGTCAACCAAACCCTAAATTTTACTCCTTACAGATGTGAACTGATCCAACCATTTTTGGTTTATATCCAGAAAGTTATAACTAGACAAATTTTGTATATCCTTAGAACCAGTAATATTACTGGTTCTCTTTTCCAAGGAGATGAGGAAAAAATGAAAAGAATCTATATGTTCCAAAATCTTTATAAAGCTCCCTTCATAGTGACAAAAAATGGAAATTAAGGGGATGATTATCAATTAGGGAATGATTAAATAAATTTTGGTATATGATTGTAATAGAATATTGCTGCATCATAAGATAAGTATTTTTTTAAAGAAACTTGGAAAGAATTTGTTATGATTATAATAACAGATAGTTTGGAGAAGCAGATAAATGTTTCAGGGCCAAATAGCGCTTTAAGTTAAGAGCCAGAGATTGACAGGCTACAGTGAGGAAAGGAGGGGGTAAAACTCTCCTGGCTCTCAAACCCCTCCCCCTCTAACTGCTTCTTCTTCAGTTGGTAATGAAGACAGGAATAAGATTCTTCTGGTAAGTTTCAGTTATGGCTGAAACCCCAATAATGTTCCTTTCTTAAATTTATATTCCTCTCAGGTCAGTTAGAGGAGATATATAGAAATTATTTATCTAACTGTTGAGGACAGAGGAAATCTTAAACTGGCAGCCAACAGGATTCAATCAAGAAGTTCAGACTGAATTGTAAGTATCTTCCAAATGATTATCAGGTACAGATTTGAAGGGTAAAAGTTATATTAGGAATTAACAAGGAAAATTATATAAATCCAGGAAGGGTTTAGGATAAATGAAAGGTGCCCCTAAACTCTTAAATTGATGCCCCCTTCCTCCTCCTCACTGGAGAAGATGAAGCACTTAACTAAAACTGGCTCTATTGCTATAGATAAATATCTTACTCTCTAATTACTAAATAATTATATAACTATATTAATGAAGAATAGAAATGACAAATAGGCTAACTCTATGAGTAGAAACTACTGGCTTAAGCTACAATGGTTTCTCAGGAGAAACCCCAAGTCAGGAGAAACAAGAAGAGTATCTGCTCACATCCAATCCCACCAATTAACTGTCACTTCAACCCTTCTCAACTGCCCCTCACCCAAAGTTCTCCAGGGGGGTACCCTGGAATTCTGGGTGAGGCTCTCCCTGTACCTTTGCAAGGATTCCATGCTTTGCATCTGCACATAACAGAATTACATGGGATAATGAATAGTGAACTGAGTAGAACCAACAGAACATTATCCTAATCTATAGATTTAAGATTTGAAGAACAGGGAATGTGACCTCGAGAGAAAAAGTTAAAAAATGGAAATTGAAATACATAATTAATATATAAATACCTGTTTTCTTTTTAGTGCCTGCTATGATTCAAAGATAGGAGAGAGGGGTTAAGATACTATTAAATTAATTATATTAACAAAAAAGGATATCATTCTAAAGAATGGAAACAAAAAGAAAGACAAATATGCAACCCAGCTTGGGTAATAAAAGTCTTTAAATGCCACAAGACTTTCTGTTGTATTGTAAAAGTTTACTAAATTTAATATGACATAGATTTGAATTTTAGGAAAATCACCAGCATCTGAGTGAAGATTGTTTTGGAAAATAGAAAAGTGAGCCAGAAAGACACACTTAGATGGCTATGATAATTGTCCAAGAAAGATAGGATGCGAGCCTTTATAAGGATAGTGTCTATATGAGAGGAGATAAAGGGGTCTCTATTAGTATTAAGAAAAAGACTTGACAAAAGATTAAATATGTGGAAGCAGTGACAGTGAGAAATAAAGATGAAATGAAAATGATAGCCTGGGTCTAGAAGGATTATATTGCCTTTAAATGTAATAAGAAAGTTGAGAAAAGGAGATGACTTTTTGGGAAATAAAAGTTCTCTTGGTTACCCTGTTGAGTTTGAGAAGAATCTACATAACAGTGTTTATATAATGATTTAAAATTTAGAACATTCATTCAAAATATTATATAAATTTATCCTTACTATACCCCTTCAGGTGGCAGATATTATTACTTATTTTTTGTCATTGAGAAAAATGAGGTAGACAGAGATTAAGCATCTTGTCCAATATAAGAGAGAAAGTAAATGCCTGAGGAATGAATTTTTCTCAAGCCTTCCACATCTAGTCCAGTGTTTTATCCTCCGAGTTGAGTATCTGCCTCCTTCAAGGTAAGACATCCAAAAGGACGTTGGTAAAGCAGGGCTGAAGATCAAAGAGATAAAAGCTGGAATTTCAACCTATAATCTCTCACTCTAGATTTATTACTCTTTGTATTTTGTCATTCATCCTCCCTTTAGTACTCTGAAACACTGAAAATAAATTTTTTCATCCTCTTCAAATATCACCAAAATGACTGGTTTCTCTTTTTTATTTTTTATTTTTTTAATAAAAAAGAGTTTATTTTATTTAAATTGAGTCAATTGTGTTTTGTTATGATATATTTACATTTTAACCATTTATTAATATTCATTTTTAACATGGTTACATGATTCATGCTCCTACTTTCCCCTTCACCCACCGCACTCCACCCACCCATGGCCGATGCACATTTCCACTGGTTTTAACATGTGTCATTGATCAAGACCTATTTCCAAATTGTTGTTAGTTGCATTGGTGTGGTAGTTTCGAGTCTACATCCCCAATCATGTCCGCATCAAGCCATGCGTTCAAGCAGTTGTTTTTCTTATATGTTTCCTCTCCTGCAGTTCTTCCTCTGAATGTAGGTAGCGTTCTTTACCATAAATCCCTCAGAATTGTCCTAAGAATTGGGTCATTGCATTGCTGCTGGTACAGAAGTCCATTGCATTCGATTTTACCATAGTATATCAGTCTCTGTGTACAATTTTCTTCTGGCTCTGCTCCTTTTACTCTGCATCAATTCCTGGAGGTCTTTCCAGTTCACATGGAATTCCTCCAGTTTATTATTCCTTTTAGCACAATAGAATTCCATCACCAGCATATACCACAATTTGTTCAGCCATTCCCCAATTGAAGGACATACCCTCATTTTCCAGTTTTTTGCCACCACAAAAAGCACAGCTATAAATATTTTCATACAAGTCTGTTTATCTATGATCTCTTTGGGGTACAAACCCAACAATGATATGGCTGGATCAAAGGGCAGGCAGTCTTTTATAGCCCTTTGAGTATGATTCCAAATTGCCAGCCAGAATGGTTGGATCAGTTCACAACTCCACCAGCAATGCATTAATGTCCCAATTTTGCCACATCCCCTCCAACATTCATTATTCTCTCCTTTCATTTTAGCCAATCTGCTAAGTGTGAGGTGTTACCTCAGAGTTGTTTTGATTTGCATTTCTGATTATTAGAGATTTGGAACACTTTCCCATGTGCTTATTGATACTTTTGATTTCTTTATCTGAAAATGGCCTATTCATGTCTCTTGCCCATTTATCAATTGGGGAATGGCTTGATTTTTTTTTACAATTGATTTAACTCCTTGTATATTTGAGTAATTAGACCCCTGTCAGAGTTTTTTGTTATAAAGATTTTTTTCCCAAATTGTTGTTTCCCTTCTGATTTTGGCTGCATTGTTTTTGTTTGTACAAAACTTTTTTTATTTTAATGTAATCAAAACCATTTAATTTACATTTTGTAATTTTCTCTAACTCTTGCTTGGTTTTAAAATCTTTCCTTTCCCAAAGATCTGACAAGTATACTATTCTGTGTTCACTTAACTTATTTATAGTTTCCCTCTTTATATTCAAGTCATTCACCCATTCTGAATTTATCTTGGTGTAGGGTGTGAGGTGTTGATCTTAACCTAATCTCTCCCATATTGTTTTCCAAATTTCCCAGCAGTTTTTGTCAAATAGTGGATTCATTTCCCAAAAGTTGGGCTCTTTGGGTTTATCATACATTGTCTTGCTGATGACATTTACTCCAAGTCTATTCCACTGATCCTCCCTTCTGTCTCTTAGCCAGTACCATATTGTTTTGATGACTGCTGCTTTATAGTATAGTTTAATATCTGGTACTGCTAGGGCCCCTTCCTTCACATTTTTTTCATTATTTCCTTTGTTGATCTTTTGTTATTCCAAATGAAATTTGTTATAATTTTTCCTAATTCAGTAAAGAAGTTTTTTGGTAGTTTGATAGGTATGGCACTAAATAGGTAAATTAATTTGAGTGGAATGGTCATTTTTATTATGTTAGCTCGTCCTGCCCATGAGCAATCAATGGTTTTCCAATTGTTTAGATCTAGTTTTATTTGTTTGGAAAGGGTTTTGTAGTTGTTTTCATATAATTCCTGTGTTTGTTTTGGTAGATAGAATCCTAAGTATTTTATATTGTCTAGGGTGATTTTAAATGGTTTTTCTCTTTCTACCTCTTGCTGCTGTGATGTGTTGGAAATGTATAGAAATGCTGATGATTTATGTGCATTTATTTTGTATCCTGAAACTCTGCTAAAGTTGTTGATTATTTCTACAAGCTTCTTAGTTGATTCTCTGGGATTTTTTAAGTAGACCATCATATCATATGCAAAGAGTGATAGCTTAGTCTCCTCATTACCTATTTTAATACCTTCGATTTCTTTTTCTTCTCTAATTGCTACTGCTAGTGTTTCTAGTACAATGTTAAATAATAGAGGAGATAATGGGCATCTTTGTTTCACTCCTGATCTTATTGGGAAGGCTTCTAATTTTTCCCCATTGCATATGATGCTTGTTGATGGTTTTAGGTTGGTTTCTCTTTTAACATATTGCAGGAAAATAAATTCATTGAAATGTTAATATTTAGTATGCTTGAGAATGTACTGATATGTTCCTCCACTTTTAAAATAGACATGTTTACGTATTTGACCTTTCCAAATAGATAAATTTGATTTTATACATGCATTCACCTATATGTTTGTGTTTCAATGTACCTTAGAAAAGACTTCACAAGGAGATTCCTTTAAATATTAATTCAATCCTACTTTTAAAATGGGATTTAATCAATGAGAAAATTAATTTACACAGAGACTTTTCAGGACTTATCTGTTTCACAAGAGGGCTAAATTTACATTAAAAAAAAACATTTTATGTTAAAACGAAAGATGTTTCCAGCATTTTCTTCATATTGCCTCAAAATACAGATGCGTATCAAAAAGATTGCTCTGTGCCTTTTATGTGATAATTTACTTGAGTATTTTATTATAAGAAATTGATAGAATGAATGTAAAATAACCATTTCTATCTCTAGCTTGCTCTCAGGTCCCACTGTTGTTTGAATCATGAGTAACACTTCATTTAAAAAAAATTCCTAAATCAACATGGCAACAGCTGTTTCCAGTATTCCCAAAGGAAGCCTCGCTGTGACTTTTTTTTCCTTCTTTTTCTGCAACAGACCTTCCAAGCAATCTCTCCCTCAGGTGCCCCTTCAAGAACCTTTCTTAAAAGCTCGAGCAAACAAGAGGGAAAATGTCAGCTTCCACGGTTGGCAAGACAACAAGGCCTGAAGAGTAGGAAACAGCTTCTCAGCAGGCAGTCGAGATAAACAAGACAGAGTTGGGGAGAAAGAGCTTTGTTCAATTTCCAACAGGTGCAAAAGAGTTCTGAAATCTTGAAACTTTCCAGATAATTTGTATTCATCAAATGCTGCCCTGTTCTGCTTGTTATTGTGTATATTTCTCAAAGGTTAGAGGCAGGCGGAGTCAAAGAAATCAATAACATGGAAAGATAGAGAAATGCATATATAAATATGCTTACTTAGGTGCTGTCAAATTATTTACTGGGGCATTTCTTATCTTGAGTTCAGCATGATTTGATCTTTTTAAAATTCACAAGACTTGATCCAGAAACTCTTTACAATGAGATCTTTATAATGAGTTTGAGGATACCATCTTGTTAGCATGTTACTGGGAATAATCAACTAAGTGAAACTAATCTTTAGTTGACAAACATTATATTAAGATTTTGTTGTGCTGATTACCAGTGGAAGAGGGAATACATTATAAATATGATCTTCAAAAGTAAAATGCCTAGAAACTTTGTCATGAATTGTTTTTCACTAATAGTATATACATAAAAGAGAACCTATTGAAATGATCATCATCATAAGAATCAGGTAATATTTCCATAGTACATCAATATTTCCAGAGTTCTTTAAATTCATTATATCATTTGAACTTTACAACAGTATTGGGAATTACATATATTCCTTATACCACTTTCCCTTTAAAGAAATATATTTTTAAAGCCTTGAAGAACTTCTACAATTTTACAAGCATTGATCAGAATTAGTATATTTGACATTCTGCTTATGCTAATATTTCTATTTTTCACACTCATTGTCATTAACACCTTATAAACAGTTTCTGCTAAAATGTCATTTGTTTCACTAGAAACTTATCACAGTTATTTCTATGGAACATGAATTAACCCTAATTAGTTGTTATAGGCAAAATGATTACTGAAATATTTGGATATAAAACTGGAAAAGCACTTATTAATTATTTACTATACGACTAATATTGTGCTGTGTTTTAGGAATGCAGATACAAAAACACAACACACCTTGTCTTCAAGGGATTTATGTTCTATTTATAAGAATAGGGAAATGCAAAACATAGAAGGTGGTTGTTCCAAGGAAGAATATATTTTTACAGAGAAGTTATTGGTGTTGGAGATTGGTAGTTTATAGACTTGTCCAATTGGAACCAAATTGTTGTATTAGGAATTAAAAACCTAAAGTTATAAAACCATACACTTGTACAGACATAGAAACACACAGAAAGATGTAAATGTACCAAGAAAAGTAAAAAAAAGCAATTGACACTGATCTAATTAGGGAAGTGGGAGGGAACAATGTCATTTTTTTCAACAGCTTGGATGAAAATTCATTTTAATCCTAACATTTACAAATAATTTCTTCAGTTCTCAATTTCACTTTTTTAAAATATAGAAACAATCTACTATACCTTTACGGCCTGAATTTCAAGCACTCTCTTTTGTAAGAGAAGAAATGTAAATTATCTGCAAAGAGTGCCAAGGTAGAAAGTTACCTTTTTTAAAGAAAGCTTCAACAACTGATTGATACGTATTAATTTTCTTATGGACCTGAAAATTAAATGCTATCATTCCACAAGGGCTGTGTATCCCCTCACCCC
Source organism: Gracilinanus agilis (assembly GCF_016433145.1). NCBI lineage: Eukaryota > Metazoa > Chordata > Mammalia > Didelphimorphia > Didelphidae > Gracilinanus > Gracilinanus agilis. Next base: position 518,497,813 of record NC_058132.1, read on the forward strand.
CAAAACTATTCTGTTACCACACTGCTGTAGATATCGTTTGGGCTAGTTCTAACAATACTATAAATGCTTCAAACTATCCTTATAATTCAAAGTTGTCTCTTGGTTAAGAAAGATGAAATCATAGAACATACCAGAGCTTCTCTTTAACTGATTTGATATCTTGACTCATTGTAGAAATAAATATATGGGTAAGCATTTTGAATATTTTATCTTATTCTACTAGTATATTATATTAAATTTGCCCTTGGAACTCAAGTGGAAAATAATTAACAGTACAGTTTATATGGTACTATATTTAGAGCTTGGAAGACCTGGATTTACATCATGCCTTAATCAGTCACTATATAGCCCTGTGAAAATCACTTAACCCCCCTTATTTTTCCTTCTTGTAAAATAAAGAATTTGTATTAGATCACTTCTTTGACCCTTTCCAGCTTTAAATTTATTATCTTATGGTATAGTTTGATCTACAGATGGTAGTCTAAACTCTCAGGTTGTCCAAATTGCTATTTGATTAATCCATTGCTATTTGAGGAAAATTTCCCAACAGTCATTAAGAGCTGATAAAGTGAGATAAAGCTTTTTGAGTATTAAGTATAATAATATAATATGCTACATTGCCCTAACAATTATTTAGTACTCTACAAAATCATTATCCTATGTGGCAGAGACCTAGCATTCTGTAGTATTTCTATATCTATTTTCTCAATACAATGAAGATCCTTGTTTTCCATGGAAAATTGCCTGCTTTTGTTTCCTTGAAGTTCATTACTAGAAACCTGAATCAGAATCCTGTGATATATCAATTGTCATAAAAGAATAAAGGATGAAAATCACTTAAGATAATGATCTTAACACAAAAAAAGATGGACTATAGGATACAGTTCTAGTCATGGTGTGAAAGAGGGAGTGACCAAAGAAGGCACATTTTCAGAATGGAGGTTGCAGGTACATCTGAGCATGATGAAAACACTGCATATTAGAAGGATTCCCAAAGTAATCAAATTTGGTCATCTAAATTTTAATTTTTTAACTGAGAATTTTGCATTTATAAAGATATTCTGTGAGAAAAATATTGTCCAAAACAGGAGATTTGAAGATTTGTCTCAGAATTTTTAGGGAAAATAAGTCTTGGAGTGTATACAGTAATTTTGTCTCTAGACAATCCTGAAGGTAAAAAGTTTACTGACTAGACAAAGAATAAACAGTTTGATTAGGACATTGGTAAGCTGGAGGAAAATAGTTTATTAGGCTTCTACAGCATATTCCCTGAGAACAACAACTTCCTTTGTCCCCATGCTATATTCAAGCAGGATTTTATTCTTAATTAGTATCCCAAGAATGTTCCCCAATTGTAAAGAGAATGCCTAGGTAACATGAATATACCAAGTGGTGACAATTATCATTGAGAATAGCTTATGAGTATCATTCAGAATTGTGGAACTTAGGGCACCATGAACCAGCATTCCAAAGAACTAATAACTGAATGGCTATGGTCCTAGAGAGCTAAAAGTCAAAATCCTGAATCCCATGTCAATCCCATTACTCACAATGTTTCAGACTTAAGAAGATAGTATGCTTGCAAGGATTAAAATAGGAAACTGAAGGAAAGCTGTTATTCTGATAATCTAGCCAGAACCCTTAAATCACATCAACTTTAACAAGAAATGCTTTATTCTTGATGATTAATTGGGTGGGAATATTTTATCAAGCTCCTTGAAAACAAATGTTGATTTGTTTCTTTTTTATCTTCATGCTCTTGGCATAGTACATTGTACATAGAAGGCACTTGCTGGATGAATATTGATTGATTGTTTGCACTGGCTGTATTCCCAAATCTAAAATATTCTGCATCCAAGTTTTGGTTCTTCTGTTTCCTCCATAATTTAGATTCACTCTCCCTGCCTCTCCTTCATAGGAGGCTTTCTCAATTCCTTCCACCCTCACCTTTTAGTATCTTCCTTTCTTAGATTATTTTCCATATAATTTGTTTATATCTTTTATTTTCATACTGGTTATATGTGTATTGTCACACCCATTAAATGATAAGCACTTGGAAGGCAGGGAATTTGTTTTTTTGCCTTGTTTTGTATTCCCTGTGCCTAGCACAGTGTCTAACACATAAGAACAAATTAATGACTGCTTTTTGACAGACTAGTAGACAAAGAAGGTTATACAGAGTCACTAGGAAGTGGCTGCAATATATTTTAAAGCATTGATAAAATATATTTAAAAGATATTTCATCATCTTCACATTTCCACATTTCAAAAGAGCTGTATTTTTATTAGTGTGGCTCTCAGCTTTAACATTATAAACTTTAAATTCTACACACCATAGATTTCATTAGTAATTGTAGTCTTAGAAATCATCCCAAGAGGACTAGTCTTTGCTGACTAACCTCTCTGACTTTACAAAGGATAATCCACCAAGGGAGAAATTCCATCTGGTTGCTGTACTTTTAATAGAAGGTTTTTCTAGTCTAATAGAACATGTCATGCTTCTGAGAATTTTGATCACCTTCATGGCACCAGATTCCATAAGCTTAAGACTTGAACAAAGATAGGCTTATATGAACACAAACATACTCCCTTTCTCATATATATATATACATATGCATATATGTATATATATACATATATATGTATGTATATGTATGTATGTATGTATGTATGTATGTATGTATACTGATTAAAGTCTAGATATTGGGAAAATACAAAGAGAAAAATATTATTTTCCAAAGATACCCTGAAGGAATATTTGAAAAGGGCTTTCTTGTACAAATATTCATGTATTAATATGTTGTGCTGATTTTTCAGCCTTTTGACTATAACCTGAGAAAAATGTTATAGCAACTAGTGGCATATAAAACATTGTTATAAACAATTACAAAGCAACCTGAGTGCCTGGGAGTACTGTATGCAAATAGAAGCATTGATTTCCAAAGGCTATCCATTATTTCAAAGTATCTTAGGAGGAAAAAAAAATCACAGAAGGCTTCTGTTTCTGTGGATGATGAAATCTGGTTAGTACTTGTTTCTACATCTGAGGGTCCTTTTAGCCCCAGTTCATCCCATAGGCACATTACATTGACAACTAAAGATGGGATAGAGAAAGAAAACACAAGTATAATTTACTTTTTGATCTGCTTTTAAACAAAGATTCAGTAGCAGCCACAATAAAAGGCACCTTAAAAATATATAAATATCAGTGGGTTGAACAAGAACAAATAGTTTTCTCTCTGCATTTAGACCATGTTTTCAATGTAAATCGAAATGCCATGGTTGTGTTCAGCATCTCAAATTTGATAATTATGCATAAAATAATTTGAAAATATTTTAGAGGAAGTATTGGTGGCCTGAAGAGTCTATTTGTTTCCATCATATAGAGACAGATCTGTTCTAAATCTCTAATAATTAGAGAAATGCAAAGCAAAACAACTCTGAGGTACCACCTCACACCTAGCAGATTGGCAAAAATGATAGCAGGGGAAAGTTATGAATGTTGGAGGGTATGTGGCAAAATTGGGACATTAAAGCACTGCTGGTGGAGTTGTGAACTCATCAAACCATTCTGGATGGCAATTTGGAACTATGCTCAAAGGGTTGTAAAAGAATGCCTGCCCTTTGATCCAGCCATACCATTGTTGGGTTTGTACCCCAAAGAGATCATAGATAAACAGACTTGCATGAAAATATTTATAGCTGCGCTTTTTGTGGTGGCAAAAAACTGGAAAATGAGGGTATACCCTTCAATCGGGGAATGGCTGAACAAATTGTGTTATATGCTGGTGATGGAATACTATTGTGCTCAAAGGAATAATAAACTGGAGGAATTCCATGTGAACTGAAAAGACCTCCAGGAATTGATGCAGAGTGAAAGGAGTAGAACCAGGAGAACATTATACACAGAGATGGATACACTGTGGTAAAATCAAATGTAATGGACTTCTGTACTAGCAGCAATGCAATGACCCAGGACAATTCTAAGGGACTTATGGAAAAGAATGCCACCTACATTCAGAGGAAGAACTAAAGGAGTAGAAACACAGAAGAAAAACAACTGCTTGAACACATGAGTTGATGCGGACATGATTGGGGATGTAGACTAGAGAACCACCACACCAATGCAACTATCAATAATATGGAAATAAGTCCTGATTGATGACACATGTTAAAACCAGTGGAAAAGAGGGTTAGCTATGGTGGGAGTGAAGGAGGGGAGCAGAAAGTAAAAACATGAATTATATAACCATGGAAAATTATTCTAAAAAATAAAATTAAAAAAAAAAAGGAAACTATTTGAGTACAGTGACTGCATTTCTTTTTTTATGTATTTTTATACTCAGGATTTGGCACAATACCTGGCACATATGAAATATTTAATAAATACTTGTGACTTGCTTGATTGTTGGACTAAAAGATTTCCAATATTTTTCACAGATCTAATTTTGTGATACATGTCCAAAAATAAATTCATTATCTTTCCCCTTATCCATTTCTAACTCCTGTCTTTTCTGCCATCCTCCTGGTCCTGTCACCCTCACCTTCTCACTTTCTTTTAATTTTGTGCCAAGGTATATCAATTCCCCTTTACATTGCTTGAATATACTCACTTTTTTTTCTGTGACACTGTCATTGCTTTGATACAGATCTTTATCACCTGATAACTGGACAATTGCACTAACTTGAGGGTGGATCTGCTTGCCTCAAGTCTCACATCACCTCAATCATCTTCCATTCAGTCACCAAAATAATTTTCCTTTTTTTAAAAACCATTACCTTACTATCAATACTAGATAAGAGATAACTTCGGCAAAAGAGTTGTAAGTGCTAGGTAATTTGCAACTTGCCCAAGGTTACAAGACCAGATTTGACCTTGGAACCTTACTTCTCTAGACCTGGCTCTTTATATGCTAAGCCACCTAACTGCCACTAAAATATTTTTTCTTAAGTGAAGATATTACCATCTCACTCCTTTAATTTACAAACTTTAATATCTCCTTAATACGTCCATGATCAAATATAAAATTTTCTGCTTAGTATTCAAAGCCCTTTTATGACCTAACCTCATTTTACCTTTTCTAATCTTATACTCCCTAACACATAGCTTTTCATATAATGACATTGGATAGTAAGAGGCTAGATTATGAAAAGATTTAAATGTCAGAAGATTTTGTATTTGGTCCTAAAGGCAATAGGGAACCACAGGAGTTTATTGAGTAGGAGGCTGATATAAATGGACCTTTAAAATTTAGTGGTTTTCTACTACCTCCTATTCTAGAGAAATTTGACAAAACCTTGTCAACAATGATTAAGAGACACTCATGTGATGTTATAGGATCACCTATTTCCTTTTCTTTTTCTATAGATGGACAATGGAGGCATCCTTGATATCCTGAAGGAATAACTTACCCTTGCCATATATCTAGAAAGATTTCAGTCATCCTTTGTGATCTGCTTACCCCATGCCTTCTAAATCTCTGCTGAAACTGAATCAATACCATGTGCTTTGTCTCATGAGAGGAATCTAAAGGCATTAAAATCCCTTCTTCAGTTTGAAGTTTGGATAAAGAGGGATTGACATCTATCTGAGGTATATGGTCAATGGGTTCAGCATTGAATGATGACTGCTAAATAAAGAATATGAGTGTTCAGACCATCTTGATCTTATCCTTATAATTAATCAGCATGGATTCATCAGTGCTGAGTAATTGTTATGCATTACAGATATTTGTTTCATAAATTTTCTTCTGAGCATAGAGACACATTTCGTTGTTTCCTTCAGAGCAAAACTGAATTTCTTTTTCCGTCTTAAGAGGTCAAGAATTTCTGTAAGCCTCACTCGTACTTTACTTTTGATGGAATTAAACTGCCTACTGTGTAAAGGGAACCCCTTCCTCCCAGGGTTGTGAACTTTTTTTTCTCATTTGACCCATCCCATTAGCTTGGCTGGAATGCTCCAAACAGAGTTCACGGGTTAAGAGCCCTAGGAATATGACCCAGAATAAGGGTTATGGGTCTGGGGCAGAGAGACTTTGATTGTTTTCTGAGATGTGATAGACCAGCTTAGAAAGACAGGAAGTGACATGGAGAAAAGAGGTATAAAAGATGAGACTGTAGATTAAAGTGAGGCAGTGTAGACTTAATCTAATTATCACACCATGTAGAAACTAGAACCTTGTCAGGGAGAGAGCTGAAATTCGATAGACAAAATTTTAGAAAGGTAGTCTAGGAAATAAATTTTCTACTTCCTTCCTTCCTTCCTTATTTCTTTCTTATACTATATTTATGTTAAATTAAATTGTTAAAATCTACTATCATTCTTGTGACTTGAGTGAGTTTTATAAATGGTGACCACAACAATTTATTTTACCACTATTGTTTAACAAAACCAATTTCTAGATATTACATGTAACATTTAAATTATTAGATAATACATTTATTTTCATTATTGCACTACTCAGAGAATGACAAATTATCTTGCCTTCAAGCTTAGTGGAATTTTTGTTTATTCTTTGTGGGGCTTCTGAATTCCCTCATTATTTTCATTAAACTGATTTTGATGTTTGGGTGTTCTACCCCAGATAAGTAAATGTGGTGCTGTATATCAAATCTCTGAAAGTTGCACACTTCTATTCTACTCTACTGTTGCCAACTGCATGTTTTTTTTTAAATTTTTATTTTTTTCCATTCTAAATGTTGGTACAATTTAAATTCTTTTTTTGGCATTTTTCAATCCATGTTCTCTCCCTCCTCCCATCCTTTCCTTTTCCCAAGAAAGCAGGTAATATGATATAGATTGTACATGTATGTAATACATGTTTATGATACATATTTCCATGTTCATCATATTATGAAAGAACTATTTCACTTATAATATAGAAGCATTATGGAGAAAATAAAGTGAAGAATGGAATGCTTTTATCTACATTCAACTCCAGTTCTTTCTATGGCAATGTACAGCCTTTTTAACCATGATATGGTTGCAATTTTTTAGGATCCTTGCATTGCTGATAATAGTTAAGTCGTTCACAGTTGACCATTGTACTTTATTCTTGTTACTGTGTACAACCTCCTGGATCTACTCACTTCACTTTGCATCACTTTATATAAATTTTTCAAACATTTTTGTATGTTTGTATGTGTGTGTGTGATCATCTTGTCTGTCATTTCTTATGGGGCAACATCATTCCATTAATATCATATAGCACAACTTGTTCAGCCACTCCTCAATTGATGGATATCCCTTCACTTTCTAGTTCTTTGCCACCACAAAAAATAACCACTATAAATATTTTTTGGTATAAGTAGGCTCCATTCCCCTATATTTGATATCTCTGGGATAGAGATCTAATCGTGGTATTAGTGAATCAAAAGGTATACACAGTTTTATACCCCTTTGGGCATGGTTCCAAAATGCTCTCCAGATTGGTTGTATCAATTCAAAGTTCCATAAAGAGTGTATAAGTGTCCCATTTTTATGCATCTCTCCTCCCTATCCCCTGCTTTATATTCAGAATGTCCATTATTTCCAGCACAGGCTTTCCCTAATATGCTTGCAAAAATCTGCCTTTATATTTTTAAGCCTATACCTATTACAATCCCCTTGAACATATGTTATTTTTTCATGTTATCATATTAATTACTCTGACAGATATAAGGAGATACCTCAGAATTGTTTAAATTTGCATTTCTTTAGATAATAGTGATTTTAAGCCTTTTTAATATAACTAAAGATAATATTAATTTCTCCCTTGGACAACTGACTATTCATATCTGTTGGCCTTTTGTCAATTGGGGAAACCTTGGTATTTAACTGTTCTCTATATACTGAGAATGAGGCCTTTTTCAGAAGCATATGCAATAATTCCCCCCCACCCCCAGTTTGTTGTTTGCCTTCTAACCTTGATTGAATTGGTTTGGTTTGTGCAAAACCTTCTTAAATTTAATATAGTCAAAGTTATTTATTTTTATCTCATAATGTTCTCTATAATTTTTGGACATAAATTCTTCCCATTATCTGTGGATCTGGCAGGTAAATTATTCCATGCTCCTCTGTTTTGTTTGTGATTTCCTCCTTTATTTCTAAAACATATATTCATTTTGACTTTACCTTGTAATATGACTTGAGATGTTGTTTTGTCCCTAGTTTCTCTCTTACTATTTCTAGTTTATCTATCAGTTTTTGTTAAATAGTGAGCTATTTTCCCCAAATTTGAGTTTATCAAAATCTAGGTTCTGTGGTCATTTACTACTGTGTATTGAGTGTCTAATATATTCCATTAATTTACTACTATATTTATTGGTTAGTAACAGGATGTTATAATGACTGCTACTTTATTATAAAGTTGGTGATGTAGTACACCTAAACCTAATTCTTTCATTATTTTTTTTCATCTATTCCCTGGATATTCATGACTTTTTGTTCTTCCATATTAATTTTATTATTTTTTCTACCTCTATTGGTATGGCATATATATATATATATATATTATAAATGTACATACATATATATATAAATTTATAAATTATTTACGCAACATTGTGCGAAAAAATGCACAGAAAGAGTTTGGAATGTTGGAGAGAGGATTGATTCACAATGAAGGCAGTTGGAATGGGGGAGGAGAAATTTGAGAGAGTGATAGTTGCTCTCTGAGAATACTCTTTCCTGGACTTCAGGACTGGAGGAAGCTCTCTTTGCCTTTCAGAATAGAAACAATCTCTATTCCTGGGATTTTCCAAACTGTTTTCTCTACCAGGATTCCTGTGAATCATGCCAACAAACAAAAGGATTTAAGGGGGGCTGCTTGAACTTTAACACCTGTCTTTAGGGTTTCCATCCTGGAGAGACAGACTAAACCAGCCCTAAAGATCAGAATCTCCTTTCCTTTTGCTGTCTACTGCTAAAAACTTTGAACTTAAGAAAGCTAACATAGAGATAGCATAGAATAGGAAGAAGGAAAACCTCCATAAGCCTGTGAGCACTGAGCTCAGCTCAAATCTGAGAGAGACTTGAAACCACTCTGTGTTTTAGTTTTAGGACAATCCCTACTTCCCTCTATCCTGATCCCTGCCCTTTAGGATTTGTTATTAAACCAAATTTAGTTAAATAAATGCAATCAGATAATATTTGTAAGGGTGAGGGGGCTGGAAGGGAGAAAGGGTTTCTTAGGGTAGAAGGTTCTATCTAACCTCAAGTTACACTAAATCTTGAGATGCCCATCATTGCCTTCTCCCCCACTGGGGCTGCATAGGAGGAAACATCAGGAAAGTTCAATCAATAAGCAAAGACCTGAACACAGGCCAATCTCAAATTACTTTGGTGTCTTTATCCTGTTCAGATCTCAGCTGCCTCTCCAACTTCACCCTACTCTTGTTGAGTCAGAGAGAAAGCTATCATAGCCCCTCTGTCAACAGAAGATGTTTCTCTCTTGAGGCCCACTAGTCAAATACCTCTTGACTAGAATCAACCAACAACATCCTAGGAGGGGCCCCTTTTCTGTTAGAAACAACAAGCTATTCTGTGTAGTTCTCTGTTAGAGGGATAGCCAGGCACAGAGAAGCCATTGGCTCCCTGATCAGTCAGTTAGGGTTGCTCTGAGGCTTAGCTAATCAACACTCTTGGCTAACCACAGTAACATCATCCCAGGGTTTCCCTTTCTGATTTATCCTTTGTAAGAGAGTTTTCTTAACCGATTTAAGTAAATGATTTAACCATTTGTAATTCATGATTTAGGTAAACATATACATGATGTAGGTAAAATCATTTTTATAAGGTTGGCTTGGTCTATCCAGGAGCAATTAAAGTTTTTCCAATTGTTTAAATCTAGTTTATTTGTGAGAAAAGTATTTTGTCACATGATTATATAGTTCCTGGATTTATCTTGGCAGATATTTTAGGTTGTTGACAGTTAATTTGAACTATATTTTTCTTTCTATCTCTTGCTATTGGACTTTACTGGTAGTATAGAGAAATACTGATTGTTTACATGGATCTATTTTATATCCTCCAACTTTGGAAAAGTTGATAGTTGTTTTGATTTTTTTTGGTTGATCCTCCAGTATTTTATTAAGTATAACAACAAATCAACTGCATATATTCCCTCATATTCCTATTCTAATTACATTAATTTATTCTTCTCTCATTACTATAGCTAGTATATTTAGTATTATATTGAATAGTAGTGGTGTCAACTATATGTTGACTCAACTTCCTATTAAATTCAGCAATAATCTAATTATGCACAGTGAAGTAATTTTATCTATTTATATTAATTCTTCTGACAATCAGCTTGTCTTGGAGCCTCTGTTTTTGTTGCATGTGAATGTTTTACTTTGAGAGGATAATTCTAAGAGGGGTCCAGTATTCAGTGCCACACGTTGCCTTTGTCACTCCGCCTTCTCCTCACATAGATATTGTCTATTAAATGTCAGTTTGCAGTTAGTATGAATACATGAAGATATATTACATTTAGGTAAATGGAAGATAGTTTGATAAGATGAGAACATGAGACAGACAGGTCTTCAGTAGTTAGTGACAAAGGACTTTATACTGATCAAGAGACATGAAAGACATTAGCACAGGACTATCCACAATGATATGCCCATATCAAAGATAGTAGTGTTGTTGATGAGCAAGGCAGAGTTTCAGTAATTTCAAAAGAAAGATACATACATTTAGAGACATCTACGTCTCAAATATTCTTATGGCCTATTGGTATTAGACCAGTCGAAGAAGTTTGGGAATTCTATAGGTCTTATCAACTACAATTGGACACCATGTACATTGAATCTAAAATAGTGCACTCCTCAAGACAAAAACCAGCCTATCATTGCTTCTTACTCTTTGACATGAAAAACGAACTCTTCAGTACAATGATAAAATTCAGTAAAAACACTTCTTTGCGGTCCCATGAACATCAGAAGTTATAGGAATAGGTGGACCTTTCCTAAAAATAATAAACCATATATATTTAAAACCATCAGCAAGCATCATTTGCAATGAGGATAAATTAGAAGCCTACCTAATAAGATCAGGAGTGAAGCAAAGATCCCCATTATCACTAGTATAATTTAACATTGTACTAGAAACTCTAGCAGTAGCAATTAGAGAAGAAAAAGGAATTGAAGGGATTAAAGTAGGCAATGAGGAGACTAAACTATCACTCTTTTCAGATGATGTGATGGTCTACTTAAAGAATCCTAGAATATCAACTAAAAAGCTAATGGAAATAATCAAAGTTGCAAGATTCAAAATAAACCCACATAAATCATCAGAATTTCTATATATTTCCAAAAAAACTCAATGGCAAGAGTTAGAAAGAGAAATTCCATTTACACAATTTCTTTGATTAAAAAACAATTTAAAAGTAAAATAGATGAATAATAAAATAGATAAAAGTAAACAAAAACCTGAACCTCTAGAAAAGAAGAATATTTCAAATGTACATATCAATAAATGATAGAGTCATAGCAACTCCCAAAATGAAAAAAAAAAGAAAGTAATTTCTCTCATATGACTTGGCTCTACAGGGTCTCAGTTCTGTCATTTTTAGCCATGTCTGTGTTCTTTCAATTGAGATGTTTTCTTTTATTGGTATGAATATTATAGATAATGTTATTGATTTCTCCTGATAAAATAGCTTTCTCCTTGAAAGCTCTAATATCTTTAAAAATGGAGAATCATGGTCATCAAAACAATATGGTACTGGTTAAGTGACATAAGGGAGGATCAGTGGAATAGACTTGGGGTAAATGACCTCAACAAGACAGTGTATGATAAACCTAAAGATCCCAGCTTTGGGGACATAAAATCCACTATTTCACAAAAACTGCTGGGGAAAATGAAAAACAGTATGGGAAAAATTAGGTTTAGACCAACATTTCACACCCTACACCAAGATAAACTCAGAATGGGTGAAAGACTTGAATATAAATAAAGAAAGTATACATAATTTAGGTGAACACAGAATAGTATACTTGTCAGATCTCTGGGAAAGAAAAGATTTCAAGACCAAGCAAGAATTAGAAAAAAAAATTAAAAATCTAAAATAAATAATTTTGATTACATTAAATTAATAAGGTGTTTTACAAACAAAAACAATGCAACCAAAATTAGAAGGGAAGCAACAAATTGGGAAAAAATCTTTCTAATTTTTCTAATTACTCCAATATACAAGGAGCTAAGTCAATTGTATAAAAAATCAAGCCATTCCCCAATTGATAAATGGGCAAGGGACATGAATAGGCAATTTTCATATAAAGAAATCAAAACTATCAATAAGTACATGAAAAAGTGTTCTAAATCTCTTATAATTAGAGAAATGCACATCAAAACAATTCTGAGATACCACTTCACACCTAGCAGATTGGTTAATATGACAGCAAATGAAAGTAATAAATGTTGAAGGGGATGTGGCAAAATAGGTAAATTAATGCATTGCTGGTGAAAGTGTGAATTGATCCTACCATTCTGGATGACAATAAGGAACTATGCCAAAAGGGCTTTAAAAGACTGCTTGCCCTTTGACCCAGCCATACCACTGCTGGCTTTATACCCCCAAAGAGTTAATAAGGAAAAAAAAAAGATTTGTACAAAAATATTTATAGTTGCATTTTTGTGGTGGAAACAAATTGGAAAATGAGGGGATACCCTTCGATTTGGGGAATTACTAAACAAATTGTGGTATCTGCTGGTGATGGCATTCTATTGTGCTAAAAGGAATAATAAACTGGAGGATTTCCATTTGAACTGGAACAACCTCCAGGAATTGATGCAGAGTGAAAGGAGCAGAACCAGGAGAACCTTATACACAGAGACAGACACACTGTGGTACAATCGAATGTAATGGACTTCTCTACAATACAATGATCCAAGACATTTCTGAGGGACCTATGAGAAAGAATGTTATACACATCCAAAGAAAGAACTATGAGAGCAGAAACACAGAAGAAAAACAACTGCTTGACCACATGGGTTCATAGGGATATGATTGGGGATGTAGACTCTATATAATCACCCTAGAGCAAATATCAATAATATGGAAATAGGTCCTGATCAATGACACATGTAAAACCCAGTGGAATTACACATTGGCTATGGAAGGGGGTGGGAGGAGGTATGGTAATGAATATGAATCTTGTAAGCATGGAAAAATGTTCTTAATTAATCAATAAAAAATAAAATATATATTAAAAAGAAGAAAATGGAGAATCAACAATGCCCAGGAAATTAGCATGGAGGAGCAAAACAAATCAATATGATTATAATTACATAGGAGAGTAAAATAAAACTATATATTGAATAGGGTGCCTAAGATGACAGAGCATCAGCTGAAGAACAGATTTTTTTTTTGTTCTCTAATCCAAAACTTATCTCTTCTACCACATGAAATAATTCAAGCACACACTTCTGGATTGGTGCTCAGAGATGATTGGCTTTTAGATTATAAGTTCCTAGAAAACAAAAAATATTTTCATTTGCCTCATGATGATGCAGTAAAAATATACTATATTGGCATCAAGGAATCAAGAACACTAAATAATCAATGGCGACGAGGTAAGAAACACACAAAAGTTAGAATTATAAAGTAGATTTTGCTGTTCCCTTCTTTTTGTTCACATAGCAGTCACATGAAACTACTAATTATAGAAAGCCTCATGTTTGGACCATTATATCATGGGTCTGAAGAGATACTTTTATCTTTTTAGACTATTTACCTACTCAGTATTTCTAATTCTACACCAGTAAATTGGATTAAAGATGTAAATCAAAAACTGTGAACAGGCTCAACCAGGGTGAGGGTAACTGAGAGTGGATTAAATAATAACAACTGTAATGATAACAATGACAACCATTCTTTTATTACTCTTTGTAACTATGCCATGAAATGAAGTTTCCCTGCTTTCCAAAAAGAGAGACCACCATGAGTTTTGGACTTTGAGTCAAGAAGACTGCATTCAGATTTAGTCTCTGGAAGTTTGGGTTACTACTGGCAAGACATTTAATCTCTCTCAGCATCAGTTTCAACCTGTAAAATTATAAGCAATAATAGTATACATATCACAATATTGTTGTGAAGATATCTACTATAATAAATAAATATACACATATATCTAAACAAATAGATATTATATATATGATAATGCATATACATATACATGTATATATATATGATATATAAACATAAATAATCACAAATATTATAGTGTCATATAAATGCTAACCCTGATTGTTGTGTGAATACCACAAAATAATTGCAAAATGTATTCACCATAAAATGATGTAGACTGCCAATTTCTCACATAATTTTTACTTCACTTCTTGTTGTTTAGCAAAATTTCATATCTTAAAAAGTCTGCGATGAAGTTCTTTCATAAAAATACTATAATAACTAAAAGAGGAGAATTCAGAGAAAGACTGGTCGATTCCATTGTAACTACATAACCTTTAAATCCTTCATAAGACCCCTCAGGTTCTCACAAAGGTCAGTGTGTGTTTGAAAAGAATTTGTAGAAGTAATATCTTAAATCCACATCCTAAGGGAAGAAGTGACACCTTAATTCCATTTCCTGGAAGAATTCTATCAGGAGAAAGATAAAAGAGGTGATATAGGTACACAGAAATACTCCTGAGAATGCTGTCTAGTTTCTCTTTTGTTATTGCCTCTGTGAGTTCAAGTATATTTCATGGAAGACATTACTTCAGAGGTTCAAAAGTATGACAATAGTGTTTGTGAAGGTAGGAAGGAAGAAAGTGTTTATGAAACTATGCCTAGTGTGGGTTAGACAGTATGAATGGCTTGTTCTTCTTTTTGTTGCTGTTGATTGAAAAGTTTAACCATTGAAACAAACTGATGCAACCTTGATATTTACTAAGAACTACTATATCACTGTAAACAAATGCTAGTAGAATGTATCCATGAAGTCAGTCCATTTTTTATTTTTATTTTTTTAATATTTATTTTTTAGAAAAGTTAACATGGTTACATGATTCATGCTCTTACTTTCCCCTTCACCCACCTACCTCTCCCCTCCTCATAACCTCTGCACATTTCCACTGGTTTTAACATGTGCCATTGATCAAGACACATTTCCAAATTCTTGATATTTGCATCGGTGTCATAGTTTCCAGACTACATCCCCAATCATGTCCTCCTCAACCCATCTGTTCAAGCAGTTGCCTTTCTTCTATGTTTCCACTCCCTCAATTCTTCCTCTGAATGTGGGTAGCATTCTTTTCCATAAATCCCTCAGAATTGTCCTCGGTTACTGCATAACTGCCAGTACAGAAGTCCACAATATTCTATTTTACCACAGTATCTCAGTCTCTGTGTACAATGTTCTTCTGGCTCTGCTTATTTCACTCTGCATCAGTTCTTGGAGGTCTCTCCAATTTGCATGGAATTCCTCCAGTTTATTATTTGTTTTAGCACAATAGTATTCCAACACGAGCATATACCACAATTTGTTCAGCTATTCCCCAATTGAAGAGCATCCCCTCATTTTCCAGTTTTTTGCCACCACAAGAAGCATGGCTATAAATATTTTGTACAAGTCTATTTATTTATGACCTCTTTGGCATACAATCCCAGCAATGGTATGAATGGGTCAAAGGGGAGGCATTATTTTATAGCCATTTGAGCATAGTTCAAATTGCCAGCCAGAATGGTTGGATCAGTTCACAACTCCACCAGCAATGCATTAATGTCCCAGTTTTGCCATATCCCATCCAGCATTCATTATTCTCCCCTTCTTTCATTTTAGCAAATCTGCTAGGTGTGAGGTGATACCTCAGAGTTCTTTTTATTTGCATTTCTCTAATTATTAGATATTTAGAACACTTTCTCATGTGCTTATTGATAATTTTGATTTCTTTATTTGAAAATTGCCTATTTATGTACCTTACCCATTTATCAATTGGGGAATGGCTTGATTTGTTATACAATTGATTTAACTCCTTGTACATTTGAGTAATTAGACCCCTGTCAGAGTTTTTTGTTATAAAGATTTTTTCCCAATTTGCTGTTTCTCTTCTAATTTTGACTGCATTTTTTTGCTTGTACAAAAGTTTTTAGTTTGATATAATCAAAATCATTTATTTTACATTTTGTAATTTTCTCTAACTCTTGCTTGCTTTTAAAATCTTTCCTTTCCCAGAAATTTGAGAAGTATACTATTCTGTCTTCACTTAACTTGTTTATAGTTCCCTCTTTATATTTAAGTCATTCACACATTCTGAATTTATCTTGGTGTAGGGTGTGAGATGTGGATCTAGACCTAATCTCTCCCATATTGTTTTCCAAATTTCCCAGCAGTTTTTGTCAAATAGTATATTCATGTCCCAAAAGTTGGGTTCTTTGGGTTTATCATACACTGTCTTGCTGACATCTCTTAACCCAAGTCTATTCCACTGATCCTCCTTCTGTGTCTTAGCCAGTACCATACCGTATTGATGACTGCATCTTTATAGTACAATTTAATATCTGGTACTGCTAGGCCACCTTCCTTCACATCGTTTTTTTTCATTATTTCTCTTGATATTCTTGATCTTTTGTTATTCCATATGTACTTTGTTATAGTTCTATTTCAAATTCAGTAAAAAAGTTTTTTGGTAGTTTGATAGGTTTGGGACTAAATAAGTAAATTAATTTGGGTAGAATGGTCATTTTTATTATCTTAGTTCATCCTACCCATGAGTAATCAATGATTTTCCAATTATTTCTATCTAGTTTTAATTTTTTGGAAAGTTTTGTAGTTATTTTCATATAATTCCTGTGTTTGTTTTGGTAGATAGATTCCTAAGTGTTTTGTATTGTCTCGGCGATTTTAAATGGTGTTTCTCTTTCTACCTCTTGCTACTGTGATGGATTAGAAATATATAGAAATGCTGATGATTTATGTGGATTTGTTTTGTATATCCTGCAACACTGCTAAAGTTGTTAATTATTTCTACTAGCTTTTTAGTTAATTTTCTAGGATTTTTTTTCAGTAGACCATCATATCATCTGTAAAGATTGATAGCTTAGTCTCCTCGTTGCCTATTTTAATACCTTCAATTTCTTTTTCTTCTCTAATTGCTACTGCTAGTGTTTCTAGTACAACGTTAAATAATAGAGGTGATAATGGACATCCTTGTTTCACTCCTGATCTTATTGGGAAGCCTTTTAATTCATCCCCATTGCATATGATGCTTGTTGATGGTTTTAGGTATATACTGTTTATTATTTTTAGGAAAGGTCCTTCTATTCCTATACTTTTCAGGGTTTTCAATAGGAATGGGTGCTGTATGTTGTCAAAGGCTTTTTCAGCATCTGTTGAGATAATCATGTGATTTTTGTTTGTTAGACTGTTGATATGGTCAATTATGTGGATGGTTTTCCTAATGTTCAACCATCCTTGCATTTCCGGTATAAATCCCACCTGATCATGATGGATAACCCTCTTGCTCACTTGCTGGAGTCTCTTTGCTAGTATTCTATTTAAGATTTTTGCATCTATGTTCATTAGAAAGATTGGTCTGTAGTTTTCTTTCTCTGTTTTTGATCTCCCTGGCTTTGGAATCAGTACCATACTTGTGTCATAAAAGGAATTTGGTAAGACTCCTTCTTTGCATATTGTATCAAATAATTTGTATAGTATTGGGATTAGTTGCTCTTTGAATGTTTGATAGAATTCACTTGTTAATCCATCAGGCCCTGGGGATTTTTTCTTAGGGAGTTCTTTGATGGCTTGTTCAATTTCTTTTTCTGATATCGGATTATTTAGGTATGCTATTTCTTCTGCTGTTATTCTAGGCAATTTGTATTTTTGTAAATATTCATCCATATCTCCTAGATTGCTATATTTATTGCCATATAATTGGACAAAATAGTTTTTAATGATTGCCTTAATTTCCCCTTCATTAGAGGTGAAGTTTCCCTTTTCATATTTGATACTGTCAATATTTGGTTTTCTTCTTTCCTTTTTTACATTAGATTGACCAGTACTTTGTTTCTTTTATCTGTTTTTTTCAAAATACCAGCGTCTAGTCTTATTTATTAATTCAATAGTTCCTTTACTTTCGATTTTCTTAATTTCTCCCTTGATTTTTAGTATTTCTAATTTAGTTTTCATCTAGGGATTTTTAATTTGCTCACGTTCTAGTTTTTTTTATTTTAAATCATGTCATATTCCAAGCATTGAGATCTTTTAGTGTGGAGGTTGCCAGATCCTGTGTGATCCTGATTGGTGCTTCTTGGTATCTGAATTGTCTCTTTATGGCTTCTTGTAAAATTTTTTCTTTTAATTGGAAGCTCTTGGATTTGGCTATTATATTTCTGGGGGTCGTCTTTTCAGGGTCTATTGTAGAGGGTGATCTATGTATCCTTTCAATATCTATATTGCCCTCTTGTTGTAGAACTTCAAGGCAGTTTTGCTGAATTATTTGTTTTAGCATGGAGTCCAAATTTCTATTAATTTCTGCTTTTTCAGGAAGACCAATGATTCTCAGATTGTCTCTTCTAGACCTGTTTTCTTTATCTTTCAATTTCTCATTGTGATATTACATGTTTCCTTCTATTTTATCAATCTTTTGACTAGTTTTATTTGTTCTTGCTGTCTTGAGAGATCATTGGCGTCTAATTGACCAATTTTTGTCTTTAGAGACTGGTTTTCTGCTATAATGTTTTGATTTTCCTTTTTGATTTGGTCTATCCTATTTTCCAGCTATTTGTTTTTGGTCTCCAATTTCGTTATCAATTCTTTTGATTTGGGGGTATGTTTCTCAAATTGCCCAATTCTGGCTTTTAGAGACTGGTTTTACTTTTCCAATTGTGAAAATCTGCTTTTTAAACTGTTATTTTCTTTCCATATCTCTTCCATTTTTTTCAGCATCTCAGATTTAAACTCTTAAAGAGCTTATGACCAGTTTTCATTGTTTTGGGAAGGTTTGGATATGATTACTTGTTTGTTCTCCTCTGCTGTTTGCTCTATTGTCTGGATTTTCTCTGTGTTAAAGTTGTTGAGTGTTAAAGATTTCTTCTTGCTGATCTTTCTCTTCTGGGGTTCCTGAGTCTGGCTTGCCATTTTTAGCCCAGTGCTGTCTCAGCTTTATCCTAATGCCCAGGGTCTGTCTGTGCTCTTCAGGCTCCTGATGTCTTAGGTCTAGTTGTTCTCGGGGTTAAGCCTCCTTATGGTCCCCTTGCTTTTTCCTCTGCTGAAAGCTCCTTTAAACAGTCTCAGGCCACTGCTTCCACAGTTGTGCACCTCTCTGCACTGGGTCCCCACCCAAGGTCTGCCTGCACTCAGGATCCTTGCCCATGCCTGCTCTCAAGATCCCTGAGAGAGCCTGTGCTTAGGGTCCATGTTCAAAGTCCACGCATTCCTTAGCCTCTTGGGGTCTTAAATCTTGCTGCTCTTAGGAGCTGGCCCTGGGACCCCAGGTGGCTTCCAAGGACTTAATGGGTGCCCCATATTCTCTCTGACTCTTTTGTGCTGGCTTTGTCACTGTAGGTGGTGTGTGTGTGTGGGGGGGGGGTTGCTCAGCTCGTGTTTTAGTGAGAGCTGTTTCACCTCTTTATACCATGGAAATGCCCAGATTCCATGTACCTTCAATGCTGCGCCCTGTTGTGGGGTCCCTTTATTCATCTGGATTTGTTTTTATGTCTTCTTGAGGAGTCCTATATGTGTGAGTTAGGAGAGGTCAAGCAGCTGCATTTTACTCTGCCTCCATCTTGACCCGGAACCTCTATAGTCAAGTCAGTCCATTTTTGTCAATCATTCTTTTCCTTAAAAAAAATGCCCATCATAAAGTATTTGCTGGTTATTCTATACAGTAATCTACATTACTTATAGCATTTTTTCTTGCTAAGATAAATCTTCAAGGGTCTATAGGTAACAATATTTATAGCAGCTCTTTTTGTAATAGCAAGAAATTTGAAAATTAAGAGAATACTTAACAATTCAGGAATGGCTGATCAAACTGTGGTATATGATTATAATAGACTATTATTGCATTATAAGAAAGGGTGAGGGGCATGGTTTGAGGTAGAAAAAAACATGGCAAAAAGTATGTAAATTAATGCAAAGTGAAGTAAAAACAACCTGAAAGACCATTGTGCACAGTAATAGCAATATAATAATGATCAACTATGAAAGATATGGCTACTCTTATCATTAAAATGATCTAAGACAATTTTAAAGGACTCTTGATGAAACAGTACCATCCCTCCAAAAAAAGAAGTGATGAACTTGAGTGTAAATAGTTTATTTTTTCTTTCCTTTTCACTTCATTTTGTAATATATTTGATATTGAAATATTTTGTATATACATATATATGTATATACATATAAACACATATGTATATATAAATGAATATGTCTGTATGATATCATTTTGTTTACTTTCTCAGTAGATGGGGAAGAGGTCCTAGGGAGAAGTAAAAATTTTGAAAAGGAAAATCATGTAGAAAATAAATATATCTCCATGTTAGAGCTGCTCTGTTCACTGAGGGACTGCTCCTTAATTTTACTCTTGCCTGGTATTACTGATTCTCTATAATAGAAATTAGATGTTTTCATTGTCTTGAAGGATTTATCCCTTTCAGACTTAAAATTATGTCTGGAACTCTGTTGATTGGTGAGATCTAGTGATAGATATAGAAGTTCATTATATCTATGATGATTCCACCTTTGCCTCAGTTTAGTCTTATATGGTGACTTAAAACAGAGACCACACCCTGGAATACTTATTAATTTAGGTAACAGAGCTTCCTTTCTGAAACCACACTCTCTTTATTAAAGAGTGTGCCTCATATGTTATACTAGATATCTGTAAAGTAGATCCAGAGATGCCTCGATTTAGTCTCAGACCTTTTTCTCACTAGCTTTTCTGCTCCATAAATATCTGCATATTTTCTTTTCCCTAAACACTGCTTTCCAGTTCTTGAATAATAATCAGATAAATATTATCACTGTCAACAGTGAGACAGTACTAATCTATTCAGCTATGAATCTTCTCATTCTCCCTGTATTTTATAAGCACCCCATAGTCATTCCCATATATGTTGTCTCTGCTCACTGGAATATAAAATCTTTGAGAGTAGGGACTCTTCTTTTGTATTCACATCTCTACTGTTTAGAATTGTACTTGGCCCATAGGAGGTTTTTAAGAATTTTTTTTTCATACATTCACCCATTAATTTGGGGTCTAATAATTTTCTTCATTGAAGCAAGCTACTCTTATTTTTCATAAATCATGATTCTTTATGTCAAAAGGAATAATCAATTTTTTCATCTCCTTTTATCAAACTCCTTTACATGACTTTTAGAATACCTGCCTCACCT
The DNA here is from genome assembly GCF_016433145.1 of Gracilinanus agilis. NCBI lineage: Eukaryota > Metazoa > Chordata > Mammalia > Didelphimorphia > Didelphidae > Gracilinanus > Gracilinanus agilis. Next base: position 518,519,137 of record NC_058132.1, read on the forward strand.
TCATAAATATTTGCATTGTTTCCTGACTAGCTATACCTGGCACTAAGCAGTTTCCTTATCTTTTAATTTGATCTAATTTTTATTCTCAAACATTTTGACATTATTACCCACTTTCTCCTCTTTTTCATCTATTTATGATCACAAGTTAATCATTTCACTTGGCAATGCTAACCTTACTAAATTTGGTTTTAGTTACTTCCTTTCCCATCTACTCCAACAGATTGCAACCTCACTCATCTTTTTTTCCCACATTTTCTGTTCATTTCTCTATTTCATTGACTTCAACTCATGCCAACTTGCATTTTTCTTTCTTTGTTTCATTCTCTTTCTTTCATCTTCATTTTCTACTCCTTATCTGCTGTCTATTATTTTCTTCCCAGAAGAAATTGAGGATGAATTTAAATATTTTCACTATTGAGTCTATTTTGATGAAATTTATCTTTTTAAAATATTTTTTCCAAAAATGAATCAAATCTTGATGACCACTGAAAAGACCAGATGATTTGGGGAAAATAAAAAGTTTTTATCATACTAGAGTTGTGAGTTTCTGTGGGGAATTTCCAATATTTATAAAATCTCTATAGGAAAGAAGTCTAATTTTTTTCACTAGTGTCACCTAAATGGAAGCAATTAGCTTGGTGTGGGAATTATTATTTCAAAAGTCTAGGATAATATCTATCATGGTCTTTTGCCAATGTACACAAAGTGAAGTAGAGGCCAGAAGAATTCTGTAGATAAAATAAAAAAAGAAAGAAATTGCTTTAGGACTCTTTATCATGATGTTATTCTTTTTATCATGACATTTTAGGTGAAAGTGAGTTTGGGGAATACTATAAGGCACAGATTCAATACTTAATTCAATTCCAAGCACTTAAGCAAACAATATTAAATATTTAATATGTATAGTGGACTGTAGAAACCACTGGAGGAAATATAAATACAGTTCACTTCATTCAATGAAAACTTATTAAGCCTATTTTGTGTCTTCAATAAGGTTTTCCCAAATTGCTAGTCTCTTCCTCCCTCAAACCTTGTATTGAACTACCCTGCACTCATTTGTATTCCATCTCTCTATTATTTTACCACATATAGTTATATAAGGATATGCTATTTTCACAATCAAATTTAAATTTTTGAAAGCAATGACAGTGTAGGAGAGTTATATTGGAAAATATCATTTCATCCAGAGACTCAAACAAACTTTTTTGTTACTTACATAGGGAAATAGGAAATATGGTACTAGAAGGGACAATCTCTTTTGCTGCCTCTATATCAAGATTGGGAAACATATGATGGATATGCATAGAAAGGGTTATATCCACATTCCATTCAAGGCCCCAGCACCCTCAGCAGGCAATTTTAGACACCATTTTAGAAAAAGAACCAGTATAAAACCAATTGGAGACTGTACATAGTCTTCCATTTTTTTATACATAAGAGCAAGGGAGAAGAAATGAAGACTAGAGAACCTACATTCCACTAAGGAACATAGCATATAAAGATAAATAAATTAAAGCTAACTTTCATCATTTTGAGTTTTTATATGAATATTTCCCTATAACAATGGCTGATGTATAACTATGTTTTGCATGATAAAACATTTCTAAACTGAATCAAGTTACTTACCATCTCCAAGAGAAGAAAATTTTGAACTTATAATTTTGGAAAATTAATACCCAAATTTTTTATTAACTTCTGACTTAGTCTTCATTAACATAGAGGCTTTTGTCTCTGTTAGAAGCCTGGTGACACTCATTCATCTTTGTTTACATCTTAATATACATCACTGGACTTTTGCCTCTCCTGGAGGCCTGGCACCTCCCCTTTACCCTAGTCTCCTTAGTATATAATATGCTTGACATCATCAGGCCCTTCTTCTCCCCTTTTCTATCAAATGACTTCTGCTACCAATGAGGGGTACTTCCTAGTTTTCTCAACCAACAAACATTGCTTCTGTGTGCCTCTATTTTTAAATAAGTATAACTATTGTCTTGGATAATTTTTGTACTGGTATATAAGATATGATATTCTTGGGGTATAAAGGAAGGTCTCTCACAGTACTCTGGGCCTTTTGCTCTTGACCAGAAGTCTGGCTTTATTGTGATATAGGCCCTCTCTCAATAAACCTATTTTTTTTAACTTGAAAACTGTTTCTCTTATTTAATTTTTCTTCTAGGAAAATTTTTCCCCCATATCAGACCACTCAGAAAATACTTTCTGGAGTATGAATTCTGTGTGTACCACTTACACCCATCTTGTTTAGGCTACAATTATGACTTCAGAAAATATTTATTTGATACATTTCTTCTTTGTGCATTTTAATAGTATTTTTTCAGAGTTGTGAAATTTGTATTCCTTTGTATTTTTGTAGTTATTGTAAAAACATATTTTGGCCCTACATCAGCTCATTAAAACCTTTTGGAGAATTATTAAATTTAGGAATAATCTTACTTCAATAAAATAAACTTGCACCTTCTTCCTGTTTTCATCTCTGGTTCTTTTTATCCTTTGAGACATAATAGAAAGATTATTTTCATTACCATAAGTGTTTTATATGTATGTGTAATAATTATACTTGTGATATATTAAGATGGCTTAGGCATGCTTCTGGAAAACTTGAAGAATTTGTGGTTTCTTCAGCGTGGTGTACAGTTCCATCTACCTACCCAGTAGTACATAGTCTTATAATATTGTCAGAAATCAAAACTAATATTTCTTTTCCCCCTCTGGGTTTCTGATTAGCTTATAAGACTTCCTGTAAGCATACACACATATATTCACCTTGTTTTTAACTAAAACTCTGAATGGCCCATTAAGAATTTTTAGAGGATTTACTCAAAGTCATCAAATCTGAGAAAGGTTAGTACTTCAAAAAGACAGGAAACTAAGGTCAAATATCCCAAAAGATCAATGTTAAAAACTGAAATGAAAAATACAATTCTTGATTCATATACCAATACAAAACTACTTTTATTGTGTATACTATTAATTATTCACAGATTTGAATAGAAACACTTTTTTGCATAAAAGAAAAATGATGACATTCATTGAAATAATAATGTAAACAAGTGGAAAATTAGGTCTTCATATGGTAATAGAAGAAAGCACATAAAATGATTTCCAAACACTTGAGATTCAATATGGGAAGGTGCTATCAATATAAAACCCAACATTAGGAGGTAAAGGGTTTCACAAAAAAAGTCTCAAAATGAATATATTAGAAAAGTTGAATGTTGAAAGATTATTTATATTTTTTAAAAATTATTATTCCCCAATTACATTTAAAAATAATTTTTAACATTTTTTGATTTCCCAATTCTCTCCCTCCTTCCCTACTTCCATTGCTGAGGTGGTAAGCAATCTAATATAGATTTTACTCATTAAATAATTAAAAACATTTTTTCACATTAATCAATTTGGGAAATAAATCTATTGATTAAAATAAAATGAAATACATTATGCTTTGGTCTGGGTTCAGAATCTTCTTTCTCTGAGAGCAATTGGAATTTTCTATCAAGAGACCTTGGGGATTATCTTGGATCATTGTATTTCTGAGATTGTTATTTATTAGTTATCCATTGTACAATGTTGCTGTTATTATGCACAATGTTTTCCTCCTTCTGCTTACTTCAGTCTTCATCCATCCATGTTGATCTTTCCAGATTTTTCTAAAATCATCCTACTCATTATTTTTTATACCACAATAGTATTCCATCACAATCATATACCACAATTTGCTTAATCATTCCTCTGTTCATGGCCATTCCCTTAATTACAAATTATTTGCTACAATAAAAAGAGCTTCTACAAATCTTTATTTTAAAAACATATTAAAATATATTTTTTATCTCTGTGTTGTACAAACCTCGTATAGTATTACTGATTGTAAAGGGGAGGGGACAAAACACATTATTTCAGAAGTACTAATTGCAATAAGGATAAAACAAGATTTCTTTTTTAAAGAATTCATTGAAGGAAGGTAGAGAAAATCTTCTTAGAAAAAATTTCCTCAAAAAAGAAATAAAAAAAAAACTTTAAAAGCAAAAAGTAGATTTTGAACTATTAATTCAAATGAGTGAAAAGGGAATTGAAAGAAAAGAAAGAATTGTAATTACTTTGACATTAACTAAAAATAAATTATACAAAATCTCAAATTAAGAAGACTAAAAATGAGAGGTAGGAAACAAAGAAAGAGTAGAGATTATAAGAGTAGAATTCCATGAAAATCAATTAAGCAAAATAATTTTTGGGACAAAACACAGCCTCAGAAATGAAAATGAAATCTTAAAAATCAATACTAGTTATGCATGTGGTGAAAAAAGATTTACCTATCTCTTATAACTTTAAAAACAATTAATTAGTGTATCTTTATTAAAAATGGAAGATTGGATGGAAAAATAACCTCCTACAATGCATAATTCCTAAAAACAAACAAATAAATAAATAAATAAAACTTCTAAAACCAAAGCCATATATTGAATAAAAATAACAGTCTGAAACAAAGTGTTCTAAGCACTAAGTGAATACAGGTAAGAAGTTTCGATTCTGCTATCAAACAAAACAAAACAAAACAAAAAGATAATCAAGAAAATGTATCAGTTTTAAAACAATGATTTATTTTATAGGTATATTCAAGGTTGTCTTCTTAACAAATATAGATTGAAGCAATTCAGAAAGGTAAAATAGATAATTTTGATTCAATTAAATCAATTTTTTGCAAAAATAAAGGTAATATATCTAAGATAAGTGTTAAATCATTAAAAGTATTCCTATCAAATACCCAAGATAAATTTTTGATATTCATATTTATATGGACAAGAAACAGAAACATATATCTAAAAACAATCCTGTTAATAAAATACAGTACATAGAATGTCAAAGAACATGAACAGACTTGACTAGGAACACTGTCTCAGAACCTTTAAAACTGACGTAGGACATTTGGAATAACAAAAGATCAAGAATATCAAGGGAAATAATGAAAAAAAAATGTGAAGGAAGGGGGCCTAGCAGTACCAGATATTAAACTATACTATAAAGCAGCAGTCATTAAAACAATATGGTACTGGCTAAGAGATAGAAGGGAGGATCGGTGGAATAGACTTGGGGTTAATGACATCAGCAAGACAATATATGATAAACCCAAAGAGCCCAACTTTGGGGACATGAATCCACTATTTGACAAAAACTGCTGGGAAATTTGGAAAACAATATGGGAGAGATTAGGTCTAGATCAACATCTCACACCCTACACGAAGATAAATTCAGAATGGGTGAATGACTTGAATATAAAGAGGGAAACTATAAATAAGTTAAATGAACACAAAATAGTATACCTGTCAGATCTCTGGGAAAGGAAAGGTTTTAAAACCAAGCAAGAGTTAGAGAAAATTACAAAATGTAAATTAAATAGTTTTGATTATATTAAGCTAAAAAGCTTTTGTACAAACAGAAACAATGTAGTCAAAATCAGAAGGGAAACAACAAATTGGGAAAAAAATCTTTATAACGAAAAACTCTGACAGGGGTCTAATTACTCAAATATACAAGGATTTAAATCAATTGTATAAAAAATCAAGCCATTCCCCAATTGATAAATGGGCAAGAGACATGAATAGGCAATTTTCAGATAAAGAAATCAAGAGTATCAATAAGCACATGGGAAAGTTTTCTAAATCTCTAATAATTAGAGAAATGCAAATCAAAACAACTCTGAGGTACCACCTAACACCTAGCAGATTGGCTAAAATGATAGTAGGGGAGAGTAGTGAATGTTGGAGGGATGTGGCAAAATTGGAGCATTGGTGAATTGCTGGTGGAGTTAGTTGTGAACTGATCCAACCATTCTGGCTGGCAATTTGAAACTATGCTCAAAGGGCTATAAAAGAATGCCTGCCCTTTGATCCAGCCATACCATTGCTGGGTACCCCAAAGAGATTATAGATAAACAGACTTGTACGAAAATATTTATAGCTGCACTTTTTGTGGTGGCAAAAAACTGGAAAAGGAGGGTATGTTCTTCAATTGGGGAATGGCTGAACAAACTATGGTATATGCTAGTGATGGAATACCATTGTGCTAAAAGGAATAATAAACTAGAGGAGTTCCAGGTGAACTGGAAAGACCTCCAGAAACTGATGCAGAGTGAAAGGAGCAGAGCCAGAAGAACATTGTACACAGAGACTGATATACTGTGTTAAAATCGAATGTAATGGACTTCTGTACCAGCAGAAAGCAATGACACAGGACAGCTCTGAGGGATTTATGGTAAAGAACACTACCCACATTCAGAGGAAGGACTGCAGGAGAGGAAACATATAAGAAAAACAACTGCTTGAAAGCATGGGCTGAGGATGACATGATTGGGGATGTAGATTCAAAACTACCACACCAATGCAACTATCAACAATTTGGAAATAGGTCTTGAAAAACAACACATGTTAAAACCAGTGGAAATGTGCATCGGCTACGGGTGGGGGGGAGCAGGGGGGTGAAGGGGAAAGTAGGAGCTTGAATCATGTAACCATGTTAAAAATGAACATTAATAAATGATTAAAAAATTTAAAAAAACTGACACAGGAGCACAAACATGTGATAGAAAAACTGAAAACAGCTGTGTTGTCAAGTCCTGCCCTTGGTATCCCTGACCATGCAAAACCATTTCACCTTTTTGTGCATGAGGACAAGGGAATAACCAGTGCTGTATTGATGCAGACTCTTGGGGATCAGTTCAGACCAATGGCCCATTATAGCTCCCAGCTAGATGTTGTGGCTAGGGGGAAGCCTATCCTTATAAACCAACTCTTGGAAGGTGCCCAGTTTCCTAAAGAAGTGGCAGAGATGCATTGCCGATCACATCAGAATGGTGTAGATGAAGTCTCATTAGGAAACAGGAGGGCAGATATAACAGCAATAACAAGGGGCATCTGGGTAGCTCAGTGGATTGAAAGCCAAGCCTAGTTATGGGAGGTCCTAGATTCAAATCTGACCTCAGACACTTCCCAGCTGTGTGACTCTGGGCAAGTCACTTGACCCCCATTGCCTACTCTTACTGCTCTTCTGCCTTGCAACAAATACACAGTATTGACTCCAAGAAAAAAGGTAAGGGTTCAAAAACCAAAACAAAACAAAGAAAGCAAATACCCTAAACATGCAGGAAAAGCAATCCACAAGTAGCAAAAGAAAAAAGCAGCAGCATAAAAAGCTTTTGGCCCTGTATAATTTCTATGGAGAAAAAGAGCAAAATGTAGAAGCAACAGTAGAAAGTAAGAAACAAGCAAAAACATCCACATTTTATCAAAAAAATGAAAATTGTTCACAAGCTCTTGAGGAACTCAAAAAGAAGTTCAAGAGTCAAGTAAGAAAGAGAAAAAAAATTAAAAGAAAATTGGGAAAAAGAAATGAAAAAGTAATTCAAAAAGAAAATAATAGCTTAAAAGATAAAATTGCCCAAATGGAAAAAGAGAAACAGATATCAAATGAAATAATAAGCAAATTGAGACCAGAATTGACCTGCTGGAAGCCATGAAAAGCAAGATAAACCAAACTGAAAATGAAAATTTAAATATTATAACTGTAAATCATTCTTTAAAGATTAGACTTTGACAAAAAAAGAAGCTAATGATATCACAAGACAGCAAGAATTAATAAAGCAAAATCAAAAGAATGACAAAATAGATGACAACATGAAATATCTTATTGAAAAGAAAACTGACCTAGAAAACAGTTCCATGACAGATAATTTGAGAATTATTGGTCTACCAGGAAGCCTGGGGAAAAAATAAAAGTCTTGTCATCATATTACAAGAAATTATGCAAGAGAACTGCCCTGATATTCTTGAAGAAGGGGGCAAAATTGACATTGAAAGAGTCCAAAGGTCACCCCCTATATTAAATCCTCAAAAGCAACCCCTAGGAATGTAATAGCCAAATTCAAGGGCTTCTGGGTAAAGGAGAAAATATTTCAAACAGCCAGAAAGAGACAATTCAGACATCAAAGAGCCCCAGTCAGGATCAAAACTTTTCATTGTATATGTAAATCTTGGAAACTTCTCAGATACAATTAGTAAAAAATTTTTAAGGTAAAAGCCATTGGAATTGCAACTAATATTAATTCTGAGTTTTAAATTCAGGCATAGTTGTCTGAGAATTCATTGAACTGTATCTACCATTCGAAAGAAAGACATGACTAATAGCTCTGACTCTTACCTGAAGTCAAACAGTGTTTAATAATTTTCCTGCCTTTTTCCTCTTAAAGCAAACTGTTATAATCAAAGTAAAGTGAAATAATAATTATAGCCCCAGAATTTTGAATGTGTATAGCAAACAAATAAGTTTCACTACTTAAGAGACCATACACTATCTCAAGTTCTTGCTTTAATGAATGTTATAATGAATCTTATAAATTAATTAATTTGTATAATCACTGAAGATAAATTAGAGTATCAAACATACAAATAAAAACTCCAGAATTATAATATGTGAGTCGAGATTTTGTTTTTACTTACATAGGAAATGAACGCCTACAGCAGAGAACTCCTCGGGAACAGTTGGACTATGAAACAACCCAGATGACAACATCAAAGATTCGAACCACTGAAGCCCATGATTTGAAGGCAAGCCAGAGGAACTATTCACATGGAAGAACAATACCTGAAGAGGGCAAGCCCCTTTAAGACTGATCAATCTTAATTTACTCTCAGCCCAATTATTATTATTGTTATATTTCAACTACTTGGAAAATTTTAACATAATTATGTACACCCTTATATTATGATATTGGGTATAACTATTTCTGTAACAAATGTAAATTTTCAAGGTGCTTTTCCCCTTCCATTAGCTACCTAACGCCATACTCATTCACTAGAAGATAACATAGCATAATAGATCCACAGAAAGCACAGACACCTTACCCCAAATACTTATTGTAGATCTTATTAGGAAAAGTTCCTCCCTCTATTCAGCCTCCTCTATAACATCCTACTTTTATAATAGTTTCTCATCTCTCATCTCCAGTAACAATGTGCTACATACCCTTAGTGTCTATGGATTAGCCCTTGCCTTGTTCCAGACTGAATTGAAGTCACTACAATTAAAGAAAAGAAAAGGGGGCAGATGCCAGATGCCATCAAAGCTGTGAGGTTAACACAGCTACTCACAAGCTCTGACAATCCAGCACAGCAGGTTGTTAGGAGGATGAAAATTCCAAACTCAGTTTACCCCATGTGATTCTTTAAACAGTGACATTCACTTGCATTGAAATTATTGCAATCAATATCCTTATCCAGCTCAAAGGAGACACAGAAAAACAATACAGGTTCATGGCAAGAACAATCACAGCCATAGACTACCCACTATCCAAAAATAAACCCCTGTACAACCCCCTAGAGTATAGAAATTTCCCCTAGAATCAGCCTAGCAGAAAACCAGCAGTTAGTGAGTTAATGCAAGTTTCTAAAGTTCCCAGCAAGAAAATAACTGGCCTGAGCTTGTTCCCAAACTCCTACAGACCATAGAAACAGTTAAACACAAGGAAATTATGGCAATGACAAACTAGCCCAGAATCACCCTACCAGAACTGTATTCTTAGTGATCTTATAACAGAAAAAAACACCATGGGAACAAAACACTGGACCAGACTGATATAACATAACTATATACATAATACAATTAGTTAAAATATAATTAACTGTTATGCTTAGCTTGGAACTGATGTACTTGAATCTTACACATGGCTGAAAAGAATAAGTTCAAACTAAGCCAGCCCATAATAAATAATTTTTGACAAGCTTGCTTCTTTGTTTAACCACAATAAGATATTTGGTAAAGGTCAATCTTATGATGTTTCAAAAGTTAATATGTGATTTTGAATGTATGGGAAGAAAAAAGACTGTATGAGATCATAAAGAAAAGAGGGTATAAAAATTAAAATCAGCAGATGGCACAAGAGAGAAAGAAGGAACAGCCTCAGCAATTTCACTTGCACTCTGGCTCATTTTCATTTCATTCTTCACCACGCCATCCTACCTCCAGAGACCCAACCAAGCGAAGAGCGGGCTCTTTGCAGGAGACAATACACAATATTGACTCCAAGTCAGAAGGTAAGGGTTTTTTAAAAAAAGGAGGGTGAATAGAGGATGGAACTAACAGAAACTTGAAGGAAGAAGAAAAATAGGATAAATTATACCACATACAGAGGTGTATAGTGAGGGGGGTGGGTGGGAAGTGAATACTGTTATAAGAAGGGGAAGAAGAGAGTGGTAATAGGTAATACTTAAACCTTATTCTCAGTGGAATAAGTTCTGAGAGGGAAGAGCAGGCAGATATATTGAGGTATAGAATTCTATCTTAACCTACAGAAAAGTTGGGAGGGAATAATAAAGGGGAGCAGTGGGGTGGGGAGCATTAAAAGGGAGGGAAATGTGGGGGAGGCACAACTAATAGACTTTAAGGAAAAATAAGAGAGGAATAAGAATGGTGAGGGTGGCAAGGAAAGTAAAATAAGGATGGGGAAAATGGGGACTGATTAAAAGCAAAACACTGGTGTAGAAGGATATAGTGGAAGAGAGGGCAGGACTAAAAGAGGAAATGAAAATGATGGGGAATACACAGACAGTAATCATAGTTCTACAAGTGAATGGGATGAGCTCACCCATAAAATGGAAGCAGATAACAAAGTGGATTAGAAACCAATATCTTACCATGTGTTCGCTACAGGAAACACACATGAGTCAGATAGACATACACAGGATAAAGGTAAGAGGCTAGAGAAAAATTTATTGGGCTTCAACTAAGAAAAAAAGGTAGGAATCACAATCATGATATCTGACAAAGCCAAATTAAACATAGATTTGATTAAAAGAGATAAGAAGGTAATTATATTCTGATAAAATGCAGTATAAACAATGAAGAAATATCAATATTCAAAATATATGCACCAAATAGTATAGCATCCAGATTTTTTCCCCTCTTTTTAAATAAGAATATTTTTCCATGGTTACATGCTTCACTATCCACCAACCACACTCTTTCCTCTCCTCTCCCAAAGCTGACAAGAAGTTCCACTGGGTTATACATGTATCATTGTTCAAATCAAAAATATTTCCATGTTTTCATGTGTGCAAAAAGTGATCTTTTAACATCAAAACCCTAATCATATCCCCATTGAACTATATGATCAAACATACATTTTTCTTCTGCATTTCAGTTTCCACAATTCTTTCTCTGGATGTGGATAGCATTTTTTTTCACAAGTTCCTCTGGATTGTGCTGGGTCATTGCATTGCTACTAGCAGAAAAGTCTATTAAATTTGATTGTGCTACAGTGTATCTGTCTCTGTGTATAAGGTTCTTCTAGTTCTTCTCCTTTCACTCTGCACTGCATCAATTCCTTTAGGTCTTTCCAGTAACATGGAATACCTCCATTTCCTTATTCCTTTCAGTCCAATAGTATTCCATCACCATGATATACCACAATTTGTCCAGCCATTCCCCAATTGATGGATACCCCCTCATTTTCCAATTTTTGCCATCACAAAGCACATGGCTATAAATATTTTTGTACAAGTCTTTTTCCTTATCTCTTTAGGGTACAAACCCAGTAGTAGTAATGGCTGCATCAAAGGACAGGCATTCCTTTAAAGCATTTTGTACATAGAATGGTTGGATCAATTCACAACTCCACCAACAGTGTATCAGTGTCCCAATATTTCCACATTCCCTCCAACATTTATCATTTTCCTTTGTTGCCATATTGGCCAGTCTGCTAGGTGTAAGGTGATACCTCAGACTTGTTTTAATTTGCATTTCTCTAATCAGGAAGGGTTTAGAATACTTTTTCATGTGCTTATTGATAGTTTTGATTTGACTATGTGAAAACTGCCTATTTGAGCCTCTTGACCATTTGTTGATTAGAGAATGGCTTGATTTTATTTTTTTGTAAATTTGACTTAGTTTCTTATATATTTGGGAAATTAGACCTATAAAAATGTTCCCTCAATTTTTTGCTTTCCTTCTAGTTTTGGTTGCATTGGCTTTATCTGTACAAAATTTTTTTAATTTGATATCATCAAAGTTATTCATTTTACATTTTGCAAAGTTCGCTATCTCTTACTTGGTCTTAAATTCCTTTCTTTCCCACAGATCTGACAGGTTTACTATTTTATATTCACCTAATTTACTTATGATTTCACTCTATATTTAAGTAATTTACCCATTTTGAATTTACCTTGGTATAGGGTATAAAATGTAAGGGGACAAAAGCTGTTTAATGGGTTCAGTATATTAAAGATAGTTGCCAGAGGATTAAACTACTATCAATCTTCAATTAAGAATAATCTTAAATCAAAATTGACTTTTATGGAAATGTATTTACATGAGAAGAGAGAAAGGAAGTACAGAAATAAGAATCTATCCCACTGATTAGCCCAGGTAGATGTTAAACCTCAGTCAAGGGTTAAAGGACCTAAGGCCCAGAGGTGAATGGAGCAAACTTCATTCACAGAGTCTATAAAAAGAAGTTTTTTAATAAAAGTTCAGGAAGATTCAGTCTTTAAACTCACCACATGAAACAGTCTCGGTCACAAACCAGCAAAGCTCCCTCAGGTCTCCTTCACCAAACCAGAAGCTGCCTCACTCACTGAACTCCCTCTTTTATAGGGATCACATATGCGTCACTTCCAGTGCCTTCCCCTAGCCTGTGTGTCCAATCACAATAGACGCTTTCTCACAGAAAGTGTAGGGGGCGGTCATTGATTCTGATTCTTTACTCACTCTAGCACATGTTGGTTAGGACCTCCCAGAATTTGAAGGTGCTCTCACCTTTGGTGATTAAATCTAAAGATGGGCAATGTAGACTTAATCTAATTATCACAAAGATGTTGATCTAAAACTTATTTTTTCCCATATTGTTTTCTAATTTTCCCAGCAGTTTTTTTCAAATAGTGAATTCTTTTCCCCAAATCTGGGGTCTTTTGGTTTATCAATCACTAGCTTGCTGAGGTCATTTACCCCTAGTCTATTCCAGAGACCCACCTTTCTATATCTTACCTGGTACTGCTAGGCCCCATCCTTCACATTTTTTCATTATTTACCTTGATATTCTTCTCATAGTATTATTACTGAATCATATGGTATATACAGTTTTATAGCCCTTTAGGTTTAGTTCCAAATTTTCCTCCAGAATGTTTGGATCAATTCAAAAAACTTCATATCAGTATGGGAAATATATTAGATTTGGAGTAATAGTCATGCAATCAGTCAACAAGCATTTTTTTAAAGTGATTACTATAGTTCAGGCATTCTACATAAAAGTAAAGATACAAAGAAATCGAAAAACAGATGGGCCCTATCCTCTAGTTGATCACATTCTAGTAGAGGAGACCACAGAAAAACAGCTATGTACATACAAGCTATAAATTCTGTCAGTGTAATGTAATCTCAGAGGGAATTTAGTAGTTTTTGGGGAATTTGAAAAAAGTCTCCTACTGAATGTAAACATAAGTTAAATTTGGAAAGAAGCCAGGGTGAAAATTGAGGAGGGAAAGCAGCCAGTTCAAAGCCAAATGCATCAAATTAGGAGATGAACTATCATTTGTAAGGAATAATAAATTGGTAGCAATTAGCTTAAATTTAGTATAGATGGGGAAAAATACAAAAAAAAAAGACTTGAAAGTCAGAAAGGGACAAAGTTCTAAAGGAGTATAAAAAAGATTTGATATTTGATCCTGGAAATACTAGAGAGAAAGCATGTAGTAGGGGATAACATAGTCAGACCTATTTTTACGATAACCACCTTGACATCATAATGGAGGAAGCATTTGAATGGGTAAAGTATTGGTGCAGAAAACTTTATTAGAAAGCTATTTTGATAATTAAAGTGAGGGGTGATGAGAGCTTGTGCAAAGTTTATTTTAAAAAAGAAGTGTAAGAAAAAAATCAAAGTAGAAACAACCAAGCTGATAGCTGATTGGATGTATCTGAAAGGAATATGACTTTTTGATGATGATATCAAGGTTCTGATCCTGTTTTTGCAAAGAACGTGGGAACTTTAAGAAGGAAAAAAAGTGTCAAGAAGTGTGGGTTTTTAGAGGAAAATGATAAATTCTATTTGGCAAACATCCCTTTTGAGATACCAATGGGATATTCACTTGGACGTGTCCAAATGATATTTGGTGATTCAGGATTGACATTCAGGAGAAAGATTAGGGTTAATTACAAAAATTTCTAAATTATCTGGATAGAGACAATATATTTAAAATATCTAAACTCTAATCTTGGGTGAATAACTTATTTCCTATATGTCACTGGCAAAGTAATTAGCATCCTTGGTTAGTTGTAAAATGAAAGATTTGGCTAGAGATTCTAAATCTTATAATCTTAACAGAATCAAATCTTAAGTTCCCAAGACCTTGTCTACTGTTATAATGATAATAACAGATAATTTGGAGAAGCAGATGAATGTGTCAGGGCCAAATAGAGCTTCAAGTCAAGAGCCACAGATTGACAAGCTTCAGTGAGGAAGGAGGGGGGTAAAACACTCCTGGATCTCAAACTCCTCCCCCTCTAACTGCTGCTGTTTCAGTTGGTCATGAAGACAGGAATGAGATTCTTCTGGTAAGTTTCTGTTATGGTTGAAACCCCAATGATGTTCCTTTTCTTTAATTTATATTCCTCACAGATTTGATAGATGAGTAAAAAGAAGCTAGTTACCTAACTGTTGAGGACAGAGAAGATCTTAAACTGGAAGCATACAGGATTCAAACTAGGTGTCCAGACTGAGTTGTGAGTATTCCCCCAAATAATTACCAGGCACAGATTTGAAGGTATAGGTTATATTAGGAAATAACAAGGTAAACTAGAGAGGTTAATGAAGGTTTTAGGATAATGAAAGGTGACCCTGAACTGTGAGATTGAAGCTGCCCTTCCCCCCTCACAGGAGGGGATGAGACACTTAACTAAAACTGGCTCTCTTGCTATTAATGAATATCTACTGAATATTTGTTATAATGAAGTTGATATAAACTAACCCTACTAAACAGGCTAATCCTTAAATAGTAAACACACTGGCTATGCCACTATGGCTTCTCAAGTGAACCCCCAAGTGTGGAGTAGTAAGCAGGGTGTCTGCTGACTTCAGCCTCCACAAAGTAACTGACTCAAACCCTTCTCAACTGCCCCCTCACCCAAAGTTCTCCAGGGGGGTCCCCTGGAATTCTGGGTGAGGCTATCCCTGTATCTTTGCAGGGATTCCATGCTTTGCATCTTTACATAACACTACTCATCTGAACAGTAGTCCAGAGGATAAAATTAAATTGTAAACATTGATTTTCAAATAGTAATTCATTGGTATTAAAGTTATTTTATTTATTAAATGCCCACAGTTATCATAAAATTTCAATGTTTTAGGTAATATACAAATTTTTTATTCAGTATCCTAGACACATCTTTCTTTCTCTTTCTTTACTTCCTTTCTTTCTTTTCTTTCTCTCTTTGTTTCATTCTTTGTTTCTTGCCTTCTTTCAGTTTTTCTTTCTTTTTCTTTTTCTTTCTCTCTGGGTCTCTCTGTTTCTGTTTCTGTCTGTCTGTCTTCTTATGCTGGTTGTTTTCCTTTGTAATATAACTATGCATCATCAACTCCAAAAATTTTCTCTCCAGTGACAACAAAATGCTTTGTGGTATCAGATTGTGTAGTCTTACATGTTTTAAAGAAAGTTTTTCTTAATTTCTCCCTTTTTCTCTTTAAGAGGCAAGGGAGCTAAAAATTTCTGTGCAGGCTTTCAGTGAATAACAGTTAGGAAGAAGTGGCCCAAGAGCTGGTAGGTGAGTTGCAGGGAGTTGAAAGGGCTTTTATCCCTGGGTCCCTTGGAGAGAGGAGTAGCAATTTTGGCTCTCTGAAACTGGCAGTTTTTCTACCTGACAGTTGTGGATAGAAAAATTGGATTTAAGGCCTTAACAGCCTTACTTATTTTTTTAACTTAGGTAGTTAGATGGTGGGAATATTATTAGATAGACAAAGTAGATAGGTAGGCCAGACTTGGACTGGCAGAAGACACTGCCCTCAAAGGCAGATAGATATAGGTTTTTTTTTTAGAAATTTTTATTTAGGATAGGGATCTTAGGTATAGGTTTAAGAGTTCTCTCACTTTCCTCCTCTATTTACTATCCAAACTTTTCTCAAAATAAACTGTTTTACCAAAATGCTCTCCTGACTTTTGTTCAAACTCCTACATCAAAATTTTACATTTCACAAATGACAAATGAAGAAATGTAGGTTTCTATTTGCTGTCTTGAGTCTAAAAAATTATCTGTCTTAAACAATTGTGATAAATAATGACTAAGTAGTTCAATACTTCTAAAATAATTCAGTCTCTTAATTTTACAATGAATTATCTGAAAAACATAGAAGCTGTGTCCTATTTCTGATATGAGAGATTTATCAACTTCTTACTATAGATAGTTCTAACTTTCTATAATTTTATCTTTCTACAGACATTTACATGTTATTTTTTACTTAATACACATTTGCCCACAGATTTAGGGAGTCACATACCTGTAGAGAGATAGGGCCAGCAGCACGTGGTTCAAGGATTTATGGAAACCTGGACAAAAGAACCAAGAACAGGAAGAGAAACAAATACTACAGGGTCAGCCACTTGTGGTGTCACAGACAAATGGGGCCAAACTAGACACAGACTGAAGAGAACTGGTGACTTTCATGGAGGGAAAAGAGATAAGAGATGTTAAACATGCAAGCAGGTGAGTGAAGCAGGGCGAAGTTCTCCAATTTCAGTGTTGGTGTTCTCATAAATAGTCCAAAATCCAGCAGAGGTATTTGTCCCTTTTTGCCTAGATTCTTCTTTTTTTCACTCAGAGATTCCCAATTTCTTTATTTTTTAATACAAATGTCTATTCTTATTTTTTATGTAAATTAATTTTGCATAATTAGAATTTATATAAAGTGAATACTATCTGTACTTACATCAATTTGTCAGGATGAAATATGACCTGGAATGTGACAATCTTTGTCTCTAGGCAGAACTAAAAATGGCCAAAAATATAAACCCTGATACATACAAAATTGCACTCTCTTCTGGAACAAAATCAGTAGTTTGGTTGAAAAGTCTTTATTACAATTCATGCTATGTGAGTCATTTTGTTGGAAAATAAGAACAGGAAGTAGAGAGATGAGAAAATACTGGATTCTCTGGATAGTTAAAATGAGCATACTTATAAAACACCTGGAAGACACTATTCCACAGGTCCAAAGGCCCATTCAGAATACCCTAGAATCTAAACCACTGTTATAATCTTAGAGTTGGAAGCTGCCATTAAGATACTAATTAGCCAATTCTATGCACGTTTTCCCAGTTATTATGTATCTTAGATTTACGGCAGCATCTGAAACTTTTAATTTTTCTCCTGTGCTATGCTATTATTCTTTTGGCTTCCATGACATAGTTTTATTTTGGTTCACCTTTTAACTTTCTAAACTTTTCTATCATTTACTGGGTGATCACTTGTATCCTACATAATAGGTGTAGAGATTCTCTAAAGTTATATTCTTTATTATCTCCCCTTCATTCTTTAAATTGTCTTTCTTGGTAATTTCATTTATGCCTATGGTATCCACTGTCATCTATATCCAGATGGTTACTGAATCAATGTATCCAGTTCCAGTCATATATTTCCAATTTTTTACTGGATGAGGTTGTCTGGTATTAATGGAAGAATTCTCATCAGAACCCTTATCTGAACTCAAACTCCAATTTTGATGCTAGCTATGTGGAAATGTTCTCTGAATTTTAGTTTCCTTGACTGTCAATTGTAGGTTGATAGTCTATATCTATCTATATTTATTTTGATTTTTCCTAAAGAATATACTTTGTAAACCTTTCTGCAGATACATGAATTGTTGCTGCCAAATAGCACAAGTTAGATATTCTGCAAATAGTCCACATGTCAAAATTTCAACTCATTTCCCTCCAAAGCCCATAATGCCTAAAGTCTTATTTTTGTTGATTCTCTCATGCTTTTAGTCAACCAGATTCAAAACTTTTGAATAATTTTTTTTTAAATTTTCCTTCATGTGCACACCCAAAAGTCAAGTGTTAACTTTTCTCAGTTCTAGCTTCAAATATCTTCTCCACATGCTTCTTCCTTTCCACTCATGTTGTGAACTCTGAAGATCAGATTATCTCTTCAATAATGCTTAAAGAATCCCCTAAAATGATTTTGCATCCTTGTTCAAAACTGATCACTGAGGGATTGCTCTGTGGTACCTCTTAATAACTGCCTGTTGATTTTAATTAGTTACCTAGCATAATTAGAAGCAGAGATAAATATCAGAAAAAGGATTCTTTTTCCCTTGTCATCTTTAAGGCATGGCCAGGGAAAAATTATTGTGGTCACTTTAAGGAAGATTTTCATGTTGGGAAGATTGTTAGAAAACTCTTGGCTACTCTCTTGAACTCAATGTCTTGAGTAGGTGGCTGGAGACTTTTCTCTGAGAATGTCAGTTAGTAATTTCAGTTAAAATTAACTTTGAGAAGTTGGAAGAACATCTGTGAAGCTGGAAAGAGTTTGTTTGGTGTGAGAGCTGTTCTCCCAAAGAAAGAAACAGCTGCCAGTGGAGAACTCTGTTGGCTCTCACTAGAACAGCATGAGGATCAGGCTCCCTGCTGGGAAAGTCATAGAGAGGCTATTGATTTCTGCAAGAGTAGACTTACAGAGAAAGGAGTAAGTTTTAAGAGATGTTGAAAGTTGTCTTTAAGAGGCTAGCATGGGCACATACTAAGAAATCTGAAGAAAGTTTTGTGGAATGCAAGGGGGCAAAGGAGGAAGAGTTGATTTTGTTTTTCTTTTTGATTTTGATTTTGATTTTTTTTAAACTCTTACCTTCTGTCTTGGAGTCAATTCTGTGTATGGGCTCCAAGGCAGAAGAGTGATAAGGGAGGCAATGGGGGTTAAATAACATGCCCAGGGTCACACAGCTAGGAAGTGTCTGAAGCCAGATTTGAACCTAGGATCTCCCATCTCTAGGCCTGGCTCTCAATCCACTGAGTTACCCAGCTGCACCCAGGAAGAGTTTTTTTAAGTTTTTTTTAACATTTATTAATATTTATTGTTTAGAAAACTTAATATATTTAAATAATGCATGCTCTTACTTTCCCTTTCACCCCCTGAGCTCCCTCCCCGCCATTGATGATGCATATTTCCACTGGTTTTAACATGTGTCATAGAACAAGACTTATTTCC
This sequence comes from Gracilinanus agilis, assembly GCF_016433145.1. Taxonomy (NCBI): domain Eukaryota; kingdom Metazoa; phylum Chordata; class Mammalia; order Didelphimorphia; family Didelphidae; genus Gracilinanus; species Gracilinanus agilis. The sequence continues at coordinate 518,538,391 of NC_058132.1, forward strand.
AAATTGTTGATAGTGCATTGGTGTGGTAGTTTCGAGTCTACATCCGCAATCATGTCCGCCTCAACCCATGTGTTCAAGCAGTTGTTTTTCTTCTGTTTCCACTCCTATAGTTCTTCCTCTGAATGTGGGTAGCATTCTTTTCCATAAGTCCCTAAGAATTGTCCTGGGTAATTGGATTGCTGCTAGTACAGAAGTCCTTTACATTCTATTTTACCACAGTGTATTGGTCTCTGTGTACAATTTTCTTCTGACTGTTCCTTTCACTCTGCATCAATTCCTGGACGTCCTTCCAGTTCACATGGAATTCCTTCAGTTTATTATTCCTTTGAGCACAATAGTATTCCATCACCAGCATATAACACAATTTGTTCTGCCATTCCCCAATAAAAGGACATACCCTCATTTTCCTATTTTTTTGCCAACACCGACAAAAATTAAGACTATAAATATTTTCATACAAGTCTGTTTATCTATGATCTCTTTGGGGTACAACCCAACAATGGTATAGCTGGATCAAAGGGCGGGCATTCTTTTATAGCCCTTTGGGCATAGTTCAAAAATTTCCAACCAGAATGGCTGGATCAGTTCACAACTCCACCAGAAATGCATTAATGTCTCAGTTTTGGAACACCCCCTCCAGCATTCATTACTCTTTCCTTCTTTCATTTTAGCCAATCTGCTAGGTGTGAGGTGATACCTCAGAGTTCTTTTGATTTGCATTTGTCTAATTATTAGAAATTTAGAACACTTTCTCATGTACTTATTGATGCTTTTGATTTCTTTATCTGAAAATTGCCTATTCATGTCTCTTGCCCATTTATCAATTGGGGAATGGCTTGATTTTTTTTTAAACAACTGGTTTAACTCCTTGTATATTTGAGTAATTAGATTCCAGTCAGAGTTTTTTATTATAAATATTTTTCCCAATTTGTTGTTTCCCTTCTGATTTTGGCTACATTGTTTTTGTTTGTACAAAAGCTTTTTAATTTGATATAATCAAAATCATTTATTTTACATTTTGTAATTTTCTCTTAACTCTTGCTTGGTTTTAAAATCTTTCCTTTCCCAGAGATCTGACAAGTAAACTATTCTATGTTCACTTAACTTATTTATAGTTACCCTCTTTATATTCAAGTCATTCATCCATTATGAATTTATCTTGGTGTAGGGTGTGAGATGTTGATCTAAACCTAATCTCTCCCACATTGTTTTCCAAATTTCCCAACAATTTTTGTCAAATAGTGGATTTTTGTCCCAAAAGTTGGGCTCTTTGTGTTTATCATATACTGTCTTGCTGTTGTCACTTACCCCAAGTCTATGCCACTCCTTCTCCTTCTGTCTCTTACCCAGTACCATACTGTTTTGATAACGGCTGCTTTATAGTACAGTTTAATATCTGGTAATACTAGGCCCCCTTCCTTCACATTTTTTTCATTATTTCCCTTGATATTCTTGATCTTTTGTTATTCCAGATGAACTTTGTAATAGTTTTTCCTAATTCAGTAAAGAAGTTTTTTGGTAGTTTGATAGGTATGGCACTAAATAGGTAAATTAATTTGGGTAGAATTGTCATTTTTATTATGTCACCTCTTCCTACCCATGAGCAATCAATGTTTTTCCAATTGTTTAGATCTAGATTTGATTGTTTGGAGAGTGTTTTGTGGTTGTTTTGTACAATTGCTGTGTTTGTTTTGATAGATAGATCCCTAAATATTTTATAATGTTTAGGGTGATTTTAAATGGTGTTTCTCTTTCTACCTCTTGCTGCTGTGAAGGGTTGGAAATATATAGTAATGCTGATGATTTATGTGTATTTATTTTGTATCCTGCAACTTTGCTGAAACTGTTGATTATTTTTACAAGCTTCTTAGTTGATTCTCTAGGATTTTTTAAGTAGACCATCATATCATCTGCAAAGAATGATAGCTTAGTCTCCTCTTTGCCTATTTTGATACCTTCAATTTCTTTTTCTTCTCTAATTGCTACTGTTAGTGTTTCTAGTACAATGTTAAATAATAGAGATGATAATGTGCATCCTTGATTCACTCCTGATCTTATTGGAAAGGTTTCTAATTTATCCCCATTACATATGATGCTTGTTGATAGGTTTAGGTATATACATTTATTATTTTTAGGAAAGATCCTTCTATTCCTATACTTTCCAGGGTTTTCAATAGGAATGGATGCTGTATTTTGTCAAAGGCTTTTTCAGCATCTATTGAGATAATCATGTGATTTCTGTTTGTTAGATTGTTGATATGGTCAATTATATGGATGGTTTTCCTAATGTTGAAACATCTTTGCATTCCTAGTATAAATCCCACCTGATCATAATGGATAACCCTCTTGTTCACTTGCTGGAGACTCTTTGCTAGTATTCTATTTAAGATTTCTGGATCTATGTTCATTAGGAGGATTGGCCTGTAGTTTTCTTTCTCTGCTTTTGATCTACCTGGCTTTGGAATCAGTACCATGCTTGTGTCATAAAAGGAATTTGGTAGGATTCATTCTTTGCTTATTATATCAAATAATTTGTATAGTACTGGGATTAGATGCTCTTTGAATGTTTGATTGATTTCACTTGTGAATCTATCAGGCCCTGGTGATTTTTTCTTAGGGAGTTCTTTGATGGCTTGTTCAATTTCTTTTTCTGATATGGGATTATTTAGATATTCTATTTCTTCTGCTATTAATCTAGGCAATTTGTATCTTTGTAAATATTCATCCCTATGTCCTAGTTTGCCATATTTATTACCATATAATTGGGTGAAATAGTTCTTAATGATTGTCTTAATTTCCCCTTCATTAGAGGTGAAGTCTCCCTTTTGAGCTTTGATACTGTCAATTTGGTTTTTTTCTTTCCTTTTTGTTTATTAGATTGATCGTTACTTTGGTTATTTTACCTGTTTTTTTCAAAATACTAGCGTCTGGTCTTATTTATTAATTCAATACTTCTTTTACTTTTGAATTTATTAATTTCTCCCTTGATTTTTAGTGTTTCTAATTTAGTTTTCATCTGGGGATTTTTAATTTGCTTGCTTTCTAATTTTTTAAGTTGCATGCTCAATTCATTGATCTTTGCCCTCCCTAATTTGTTAATATATGCACTCAAGGATTTAAATTTCTACCTGAGTACTGCCTGGGCTGTATCCCACAGATTTTGGTAGGATGTCTCATCATTGTCATTCTCTTCAATGAAATTGTTGATTGTTTCTATGATTTCTTCTTTGACTAGCTGGTTTTGGAGAATCATATTATTTAATTTCCAATTAGTTTTGATTTGCCTATCCAGGTTCACTTACTAATTGTTATTTTTATTGCATTATAATCTAAGAAAGTTATATTTATTATTTCTGCTCTTTTGCATTTGTTTGCAATGTTTCTATGCCCTATTACATGGTCAATCTTTGTGAATATACCATGTGCAGCTGAAAAGAAGTTGTATTCCTTTATGTCCTTATGTATTTTTCTCCACATATCTATTAAATCTAATTTTTCTAGGACTTCATTCATCTCTCTTACCTATTTCTTATTTATTTTTTGGTTTGATTTATCTAGATCTGAAAGAGGGATATTTAGATCTCCCACTAGTATGGTTTTACTATCTATTTCCTTCTTGAGATCTGCCAGTTTCTCCTTTACAAATCTGGTTGCTATGTCATTTGGTGCATACATATTGGGAAATTACATTTCCTCATTGTCTATACTGCTTTTAATCAGGATGTAATGACCTCCCTGTCTTTCTTAATCATATCTATTTTTACTTTGTCTTTTTCAAAAATCAAGATTGTCACTCCTGCCATCTTTTTCTCATTTGAGGCCCAAAGGATTTTGCTCAAGCCCTTTACCTTAACCTTGTGTATGTCCACCCTCCTCATATGTGTTTCTTGTAGACAACATATTGTAGGATTTTGGTTTCTGATCCACTCTGCTATTTGCTTCCTTTTTATGAGGGAGTTCATCCCATTCACATTCAGAGTTATAATTATCAGTTGTGTATTCACCAACATTTTGGTATCCTCTCCTAGTTCTACCTCTTCTTCTTACACTATTTCCTTTTAAACCAATTGTTTGCTTTATGCCTGTAATCCTTGTCCCCTCCCTTGAATTACTTCCCTTTCTACCCACTCCCTTATTATTCCCCTCTATTTATTTTTAAGGCCTAATGCATTCCCTCTCCTTTCTTCTCCCCTCCCTTTTTTGACCTCCCCACTGCCCTTCTCCCCTTGGTTTATCCCTTCTGACTTTCTCAGTACGATTACATAGAGTATTATATCCCAATGGATATAGTTACTCTTCCCTCTCAGGGTTAATTACACTGAGAGTAAGGTTTAAGTATTGCCTCTTAATGCTCTCTTCCTCTCCTTCTTATAAAAGTATTCATCCCTTCTCCTTCCCATTCCCTCTTTCTGTGTAATAGAATATCCTATTTTTCTAATTTATTCAAGTTTCTCTTGGTGTCCTCTAGTATTGACCTCCCTCTTTCCCACCCCATATCATCTTAGACCATTTAGTATTCCAACCTCTCCCTATGAATAATTCTTCTAATTACTACAATAACGAATTCTATAATAGTGAATAAAGTTCCTTACAGAGAATTATACATAACATTTCTCTACTTAGAATACCAATAATTAGATCATATTGAAGCCCTTAAAGAGGCAAATTTAAAAAAAATACAAGTTTTCCTTCTTTCCCCTCTGTTTCTTATTTACTTTTTCATGTTTCTCTTGATTTTTGTGGTTGGATATTGAACTTTCCATTTAGTCCTGGTCCTTTCTGTGCAAATACTTGGAAATCTTCTATCTTGTTGAATGCCGAAACTTTCCACTGGAAGTATATAGTTAGTTTTGATGGGTAGGTGATCCTTGGTTGTAGACCCAGTTCTCTTGCCTTTCTGAATATCATATTCCAAACCTTGTGGTCTTTTAGCGTGGAGGCTGCCACAGCCTGTGTAATCCTCATTGGTGCTCATTGATATTTGAATTGTCTCTTTTTGGCTTCTTGTAAATTTTTTTCTTTTACTTGGAAGCTCTTGAATTTGGTTATTATATTCCTGGGGGTTGTCTTTTCTGGGTCTAGTGTAGAGAGTGATCTATGGATCCTTTCAATGTCTATATTGCCCTCTTGTTGTAGAACTTCAGGACAATTTTGTTGAATAAGTTCTTTAATATGGAATCCAAATTTCTATTAATTTCTGCTTTTTCAGGAAGACCAATGATTCTCAGATTGTTTCTTCTAGCCCTGTTTTCTTGGTCTGTCACTTTTTCATTGAGATATTTCATGTTTGCTTCTATTTTATCACTCTTTTGACTTTGTTTTATTTGTTCTTGCTGTCTTGAGAGATTATTAACTTCTTATTGCTCAATTCTAGCCTTTAGGGACAGGTTTTTGGCTATAATCTTTTGATTTTCCTTTTCATTCTGGTCATTTCTGGTCTTCAATTTACTTGCCTCACTTTCCAATTGTGACATTCTGCCTTTTAAACTGTTATTTTCTTGCCAGATTTTGGTTTCCAATTTGCTTGCCATTTTGTTTGATTTTGGGGCATCTTTCCCCAATTGGGAGTTTCTATCTTCTAACCTGTTAATTTCCTTTTGAGCTATTTCCCACTTCTCTCACCAAATCTCTTCCATCTTTCTCATCATCTCAGATTTGAACTCTTCAGTAGTTTGTGGCTAGTTTTCATTATTTTGGGAAGGTTTGGTTATGATTACTTGTTTGTTCTCCTCTGCTGTTTGCTCTGTTGTCTCGATTTTATCTGTGTTAAAGTTGTGGAGTGTTACAAATTTCTTCTTGATGATCTTTTTTGGGGTTCTTGTCTCTGGCTTTCCATTGTTAGCCCTGCGCCCTCTCAGATTTATCCTCACATTTGGGGTCTGTCTGCTCTCTTTAGTCTCCCGAGGTCTCAGGTCTAGTTGTTCTCAGGGTCAAGCCTCCTGGTGGTCCCCTTGCTTATTCCTCTGCCTGAGGCTCCTTTAACCTCTCTGGGTGCTGCTTCCACAGCTGTGCCCCCCTCTGCACTAGTCTCCCCACTCAAGGTCCTTGCCTGACCTGAGGATCCGAGTCCTCACCTGCGCTCAGGATCATTTTCTGAGCTTGTGTCCTCGCACACACTCTTGCCTGAGCTCAGGGTTAATGTTCAAAGACTGAGTGTTCTTTAGCCTCTTTGTGTCTTAAGTCTTGCTGCTCTTAGGAGCAGGCACTGGTGACCCCAGGTAGCTGCCAAGGACTTAATGCATGCCCGGAACTTGCTCTATCTCTTGTGTTCTGGCTTTGGCAGTGTAGGTTGTGTGGGGTCGGGGAGGAGGTTGCTCAGCTCGCGTTTTAGTGAGAACTTTTTCACCCCTTTATAGCATGGAAATGCCCCTATTCCACATACCTCCAATGCTGTGCCCTGTTGTGGGGTCCCTTCATTCTTCTTGGTTTGTTTTTATGTCTTCTTGAGGAGTCCTATATGTTTAGGTTAGGAGAGGTTAAGCATCTGCTTTTTACTCTGCAGCTATCTTAACTAGGAAGTCTCTAGTGTTTTCCCGCAGAAGAGTTTTGAAGGCGCAACTAACACTACTTCCTATAGTGGGAGAGGAAGAAGCCTGCTCTCTGCTGAGCTTTTCAACCCAAACTTGTTTTGTGGAAGAAGGGGAACCTTTCAATTACTCTTAGAGGTACCATTTCCATAGAACACCCCACCTAAAGAAGATTTCTATTTCTGCTGTTTCCATCAACCCTGATTGAGTGGAAGTTTATCTAAAAGACCATTGGTGTGGGGTCTACCTTAGGGCTGAGTCCAGCTCAGGGTGAACTCAGTCAATTTGAGTTCATCTTTGGTCAGCTTGGAGAAAACCTTGAACAAACAGCTAAACCAAAAAAGGAAGATTTTAGTGTAAGGTAGAGTAGAGAGACTTTTGGGGATATCTAGGCAGAACAGGGAGCTGGTAAGAAGCCTCAAGATCTTGAAGGCTATATCTTGCCATGGACGTAGAGGGAAGGGTGTGGTATTAGAACTTAAAAATTAGGGCATCCTCATTTCTAAATCCTCCCTCCTTAAACTGGTTAATCAATAAATCTGTTACTTTTATACTAATTAGTCTTGAAAACTTATGTGTGAGTGATCTGGCCCTGCTTTACTTCACCACGGGGAACTGTGATACTTAAAAACAGCCTATTAAGGGGCAGCTGGGTAGCTCAGTGCAGTGAGAGTCAGGCCTAGAGACAGGAGGTCCTAGGTTCAAACCCGGCCTTAGCCACTTCCAGCTGTGTGACCCTGGGCAAGTCACTTGACCCCCATTGCCCACCCTTACCATTCTTCCACCTATGAGAAAATACACCGAAGTACAAGGGTTTAAAAAAATAGATTATAAAAAAAAACAGCCTATAAAGTATGAAACCCAGTTCCCTAGGGGGGATAACAACATCCATCCACCTCATTGATATGCTCATTACTTCATTCCTAACTGTCAATCTAAATAGTGAGAGAAAGCAACTTGTGAATTTTGATAAATAACTTAAGAAGGTTAATAATATTTGAAGTTCATATATTAGAATTAGTTTAGAATTCATTGATGGGTAAACTTTTTAAAGAGGGGGCCAAATGAAAGGAAATGCTCATCTGTCTGTCTATTTCTAAGGCAACTCTTTTGAAATTTCATTGTATTGTATCCTACTCATTGTATTTGTCAGATTAGGAATAATGTCAGATAGAGCACTTCAGGAGGCCCACATCTGGCTCACGGGCAGTAGTTTGTCCATCACTTAGATAGATAGAATTGGGTCTTAGATAGTTGAGAATAGTTTTAAGAAGGTTCACCCTTTGTGAACAAATCCACGAAAATTTAGAAGGTTTTTTATCTAGAATATTCATATTAGAGTAATATTTTTCCTGTTTTATCTCTACCTCCTTTATCCTGTCCCTATCTAATCTCATAGTTAATAGACAGATAAGTGATGGATTAAGCTGTGTCCAACTAATTCATCCACTATCTACAACTTGGTTACCCTAACAGCTCAAGCCTATTTATACCAACTGATAAGGATCAATCAGCTATCAATATAAAATCTAAACTAGATCAAATATACCCATAACACCCCCTAGGGAAAAAAATTACTCCACAGAATCAGTGCTAAAAGCAGAAAAAACAGAAAAGAATTGAGAGTGAATCTGAATAGTTAGGAACAGAAGGGAAGATTCCTGACTTCCTTCGCCTCAATTTCACCTCCACAGATCCTGATGGGAAGGAATAGAACACACAGAGAAGAATCAACAAGGCAATCCATGTGGGTAGGGCTAATTAAATTATTTTATTTGCTGTGTCCCTGAGCTTTCATCCCTGAGGATACAAATGGAATCTGGTAGCAGCTGTGTTGGTAGAGGCCTTGGTTTTAGAAGCCCCCTCTGGCTGGGAATTGAAGGAATGAACACATTAGAGTCAGGCCCAAAGGGCAAGAACTCACATCTTGCTGTTAACATTGGAGAGACTTTGGAGGTCCAAGGAATGGTGACTAGACATCTTCTCTATCCCAGATTGTGTCAACAAGGAAGGACTATGAACTAATGAATGTGATTGCTAAGGGACTGTCATCCTATTAGCTGAGGTCACTCCCAGGTGAGTGGAATCTCTATTTGCTTCCATTGGAGGAAGTGGACTGTCAGCTTTCAGTTGCAGTGGCAAAACTTCCAACAGACTCAGGTACAACAAATAAGGTCAAACACAAACTGGGGCTTGAGCAGGGGACATGGGAGTACATTAGGCCCTGGCTTATAAAAACTAGAATAATTAAACAGGTCCCAAGAAAAAACAAACACAAAAATATCCTGAAACTTAAGGTAATATATCCCAGCACTCTAGAAACTCTGGGACTCCACCAAAAAGTCAATAGTTAAATCTATTGGCCTCACTACTAAGAACTCTTTTTTTAAATAAGGAAGCAAAAGAGAAAGTATCTAACTATTTATAGCTATTATGGGGACAGAAAAGAAATCAGTTAAAATTCGCAGGATGGTAAAGTAAAAACATCTACTTAAAAACAGCAAATAAATGCAATGGCCACAAACTAAAAAAAGAACTTTAGGAAGCACTTAAAAAAAGACCTCAAAAACTAAATGAGAAAGCTTAAGAAGTCAAAATCAAAAGAATGAACTAATAGAAGATAATATGAAACATCTTATTGCAAAAATAACTGCCTAGAAAAAAGATCATGGAGAGAAAATATGAGGATAATTAGACTTCTGGAAAGCTATTATCAAAAATTGAAAAAATTGAAAGAATCCACTGATCACTACCTCAAAGAAAGCCCAAAATTAAAATTCAGAGGAACATCATTGCTGATTTCTGTAGATCTCAAGTTAAGGAGAAAACTTTACAAGCAATAAGTAGAAAAAATGTACATACTGCAGAGCTAGAAAGAACAACATAGCACTCAGCAACCACAACATTAAAGAAGATATGGCATGGGACACAGTATTTCTTAGATCAAGAAAACTGGCCTTACAAACAAGAATAACATATTCAGAAAAACTGAGCATAATTATAAAAAGGGAAGAAATGTATATGTAATGAATTAAAGGAGTTTGAACTGTTTCTAGGGACAATCCTAAAGCTCAGGAGAAATTTTGATCTATATGTGCAAAGGTAATGATGAAAGAATAATCATAAGCAACTCAAAAGTTCAAATTAGTTGAGTTCTGTATGGGAAAATGTCATCTATGGCCTCTGGGAATGACATGATTCCTAGGATAGTTTGAAGTTGTACATGGATGGAAGTCTTGAGGTCCAGGTGATTTTAATTTAATGAGCTCAAATGGTAGTAGATTAGACCAGGAGGAGGTAGAATATATTGCCATTCTTATTTGGAGGGGGAATGAGTGAAGGAACTACCACAGAGAAGGGGAGGAAGGGTTTGAAAGATGGTTGTACTAGAACTCTATTCTCATCAGATCTGGGATTAAGAGAGAAATATACATAATTAGAATGATAAAAATTTTCATGACTACAGATTAATAGGAAAGAAGAGGGAAGGAATAAGGGAATGATTGGGAGTCTCCCTGGGAGACTGAGGGACTAAGATAAAGAAGGAAAGGTTAAAAGAATGAAAAACAAGGGGATAAGGGAGGGATACCTACAGGAGAGTACATTACAAAAGATTAGGAGAATAAGATAAAGGGTAAAGGGAGAGAAACTTAGGACAAGATAAGGGAGAGATTTTTAGAACAGAACTATATCAAGAATTAGGAGAGCACAGTTGTAGAATTAAGAAAGGAATTTTGGGCAAGGTGGATAGAATAAGAATTAAAAGGTAATGGGGGAATAGACAAAGGGAGGATCTTTGGAAAGATGGGCCAATTTGCAATGAGGAGGGCAAGGAGAGAGTATAAAGTAGGATTTGGGGGAACGGGTCAAATTGGAGAGGTAGTGGTCAAAGGAATCTGGACATATAAAGAGGAATATACAAGTGCAATGAATGAGAGAAATGTCTGAATAGATTGTGATCTTTGAATGTAATTGATTGTCTTATGTTATTAGAAATGACAAATATTGGAACTATAAAGAAAACAAGGAAAACATATGCAGAGATGGAAAGAGAAAAAAGAGAATAAGAACAATACATACTATGATTACATTAAATATAACAGCCACAAACTCAAGAGAAGAAAAACTCCAAGCAAAAGAAATCCAAAGGGAGGTGAAAAGATGAGGATGTTTATATTAATACACACATATAACTCACATACTTTAAAGCAAATTGTAAAAAATCTAGAGTTGTGGTTTTACAAATATTTTTTGCATTTTTAATTATTTTTTGTCGATAATGATAGTTACAATGTATATGCTAAAAATCTACAGCTAAATACTTTTAACTGTATAGTGGATATTGAATAAAATACAAAACTCATTCTGTCATTCTAGATCCTCCAGAATAAACATTTAGCAGACCCTTACTATTTCATTTCATAATACTTCTTTTCAAGTAATCAATACTCCAGCCTTATTAGGGTCATTCCTCTTTTTAAATTCTCATCTCACTTTCTTCTGCATCCATATATTATAACATGTCTTACCTCTTTTGTGGAAGAGCTTCCTCCATTCCATACTTCATTCTACTGCCTCTTAATATTATACTTTTCCCTTCAGCAATCAATCCCAGAAACCTATTCTTAATTCCCCCTGATCATTATCTCCTCAGATAAAATTAGAAACTTATTTCTCATATCTCTGATGACATCCAGCTATCTTTTACCTACTTGATTATAAAATGGAGTGTGTATGTCTCTGTGATATCATTAATTGAGATTTTGCTTTACAATCCAAAAATAATAAATGGACAAAAGCTTAAATAAATTATCTTAATATGAAGAAAAATAGAAATCAATATTAGCCTTCTAATTTACCTTTATTTTTAAAATAAATTTTTATTAGTTCCACATTACAGGTAAAAATGCTTTTAACAATTTTTTAAATTTAGAATTCCAAATTCTATCTTTCCTTTCCTACCATAAACCCCCATTGAGAAAGCAAGCATTTTCAATATTACTTCTGCATGTGCAGTCATTTAAAATACACTTCCATGTTAGTTATATTGTGAAAGAAAACACAGATATTTTCCTCCCAAAAGGAGAAAAAAAATAAACTATAATAAAGAATTTGCTTCGCTATACATTCATATTCCATTAGTTTTTCTCTGGAGATGGATAGCATTTTTTATTATAAGTCTTTCAGAACTGTAAAATCAGTGCATTCCCAAGAATAACTAAGTCTTTCAGAGCTGGTCATGATACAATATTGATGTCATGGTACAGAATGTTCTCCTGATTCTGTTCACTTCACTTTGTATCACTTCTTGTGCATCCTTGCAGGTTTCTCTGAAAACATTCTTATCTTATCTTCCTTTGTTAGAGCACAATAGTATCTCATAACAATCAATAACCACAACTTGTTCAACTATTCCTATTTGATGGGTTAGATCAGTTCACAACTCCACCAACACTTCAGTAGTGTCCCAGTTTTCCCATATCCCCTTATACATTTGTCATTTTCCTTTCCTGTAATATTAACTAAATAGCAAATTAGAATTAATTCTAATAATATTAGAATACAGATATTCAATAATATCTGAAAGGTATAAATTGGTGCCTTGGTGTTATTTTAATTTGCATTTCTTTAATTAATAGTGATTTAGAGCAATTTATGTGATTATAGATATGTTTGATTTCTTCAGAAAACTATTCCTTTCATTGATCATTTATTAATTTGTGGATAATGGCTATGCATATAAATTTATGTCAGTTCTCCATACATTTGAGAAATGAGGCTTTTATCAGAGAAATTAGTTGTAACGTTCTCCAAGTTTTTTGTTTTCTTTCTACTCATGGCTGAATTATTTGGTTAGTACAAAACCACTCTAATTTCATATAATTTGCTTGCTATTCCATTTGTAGTATATATGTCTAATATAGATATAATATCATTGTCTCTAATAACTTTTAGCAAAAATTAGTTTCTCTGCATATCTCTCTTAAATATATCTAATTTTTTCCCTTTCCCCTTATCTGAAATCATGAATACTTCCCCTATTTTTAATTCATCTGTAGCTTAACATATTCTGATTAATCCCATTATTTTTATTCTGCATATGTCTTCCTACTTTAAGTTTATTTCTTGTACATAACATATTGTTGGATTCTGTTTAGTTAACCCATTCTGTAAACATTTCTTCATTATTGGTAAATTAATCCTAATAATATTCATATTAATTATTTCTGTATATTTCATACAATCCTACTTTCTTTCTTCCCTCTCTTTCACATAGTTAGATTTTATTGCTGTATTTATAGGAAGAGGAGGAGGATTTTTGTTGTTTCTGATGTCATTGAGAGAAAATTAATAAACTATTACTGTGGTTCTTTCAAATATAGAATCTATTACACCAACAATGGAATCACTATTAAATGCTGAGTTGCTAAGCTTGATATTATGTCATTATTTCATTATTACACAAAGGCAGTCTATATTGTGTTATAGTATCAGGTCAAACTAGAAGAGTGGAATGAATATTGTGGGTATTATATAACAACTTATATTAAGAACAAAGGTAATTATAGAAGTAATGTAATCATGAAGCAATAATCATAATTAGTGCAATATGATTATTTAAATGATTTGCTTAGATCTTCATGATAAAACATAATTTAAATCCTTTAGTTCCATTTTCTGCTTTCAAGTATGATATTTAATGACATGGTACAAGTCATTGCATCTTCATTTTAATGGGTCATGTTCTTGTTTTTTATTATTTTTATTAATTCCTCATTTTTAAAAATTCACTTTGTCCTAGAAGAGTGTCTTATTAACTTTTTAAATATGTCTCAATAACATCTGTTTTATGAATTGATGGACACTGAATTAAAACTGCATCATCTTATGAAAATTTCTAATGACAGGAATGGGAGATAGGTCAAAGAGAGCTTGAAGCAGCACAAAATTTTAATTAATGACAGGATAAATATTTGAATAGCTCTAAATATTTATTTGCTCATAAAATTTATATATATTATAATATGTAATATAATTACTCAATTTCTATGATCATTATCTAAAAATTTCCCCAAATAAAAAAAAGATATATGTTATTTTCAGCTATGTTTTATTTGACATGCTCTCTCAATAAAACAATTAATGAGGTGAATTTAATGGTGTTTCCCATGAACTAATAGAGCTATCTGATGTTTCTCTTTTCTTCTACTTAAATATTCTAATTAAATCAGTCATTCTGGTCCCATCTGTTATATATTTCTTTCACATGGTGTAGCTGCTGGATTCTCTCCAGGGCAGTGGGTATACTTAGATCCTTTCATTGTTTGGTATATGCCACATATAAGAGGACTACTATATTCTATTTAATATCATGACTAAGACTTCATGTAGGAATTATATTGAATTTAATATGATGGACTCTTTCTTAAACTCCTAAAATGACTAAATATCAAACAGCAGGCATGATTGAACAAAGTTTGATTTCAAACACTTTCTAGGAAATTTAAAAAATCCAATTGATTCTTTAAACTTAGGCCTGACAAATAGGTATACAAATAAACTATGCAAATAATGCACTAGTTCAAAGTTACCAGTAGCCTGGAAAAGCCATGAGGATCTCTGGAAATATATAGAAAATGTGGATGGATATTAGAGTTCCAGTTGAATTTGACAAGTTCATAATATAATGGAATCTGAAAACATATTGAATAGGCTTGTACAAAAACATAAGAGGAATAATCAGTGTTCTATAATTTAAAAAAAGCCTTTGCTTTTAACTAACATAATCCCACATTTGACATTTTCTTTACTAGATTTACAAAAGCTTCCTCTGATTTCAACATCTTGAATTTTTCACATGTAAAATGTGAGCAAAATGCTTCAAAAACTTTAATACATAGTATAAATGTGAATTGTCATCCTCATTGTCATCATTATTGTCACAAAGAAGTATTGAGAAAAATATCTAGGTTTTTCAACAGCTAATTTTCTTTTTCACTATACTATTACAATAATTTAACAAATAGTGCGTGTATATTTAAGTATTTTTATATTGGGAGGATGGATAGCTACAAGGAATTTGTACATTCATGGAAATACCTATATTTTCATATATGCATACATATGTGCATATATCAGCAAACATTTCTTAAATTCTTACTTTGCAATGTACCATAAGTATGAATACAATACATTAACAATCCTTTACTATCAAGGAACATCGCAATGAATTATATGTTTGTATACATGTAACATGCATATACAAAATAATATATGATATGAGTGTATCAATATAATACATGAAATATATATATATATATATGCATATATAGAGATAATGTAAGTTCCTTGAGAGTAAATATTGTCTCATATTTTCCATTTATCTGCAGTGTCTACCACTGTGGAATGCACATATAAAACAGGTAGTCAATGCTTTTGATAGGTTAATTCATATTACTTATACTGACTTTTGCATATATAATCATTCAAGAAATTAGATATTAGGGAAAATACATAGAAATCTACATTTAATTTTTTTTTACCTATATGAATGAGACTAACCAAACTAATATTGATATGGTATTTAATATGTGTCAGGCTAAACACTTGGTAACTATTGTTATTGGTAACCAAGTGTGCTAAACAATGCACTTTCTAGGAAATCTACAAATCAAATTGATTATTTAAACTTGGACCCAAGGAATAGGCATACAAATAAGCTATGTAAATAATGAATAATACACTAGTACAAAGTACCTATTATCGCATTTGATCCTCAAAATATTTAATGGTGATATTTATACATGTGTATATCTCATACATATGTGCATGAAAATACTAGCTAGATAACTACTTAATTGCATTGGCATTTATACAAATGTGGACAATGACATGTGAAACATTTATGAAGTGCTCATTTGAAGTCAAACACTATTCTAGATGCTAAGTATACATAGAAAAAAAGAATTACAAATCTTGAAGTACTTTTATACATACATATAAGAAGTTTCTAACTGAAGAAATTCCCTCTATCTATGGTGATAAGCAACTACCTGATTGAATGTATATTGTGGAAGAGTCGTAGAGGGATATTAGATGTTACAACCCCCCTAAGAACTCCCCAGGGCCAGTGAAGCACAAAAACCCTGAGCTTATGAAAATAAAGTTCATTTCAAAAAGGGAAGAAAGAAACTGGCAGGTGGGTCCCTAGCACTATGCAAACTAACTACACCCAACTTCTAAGTCTTCTGTTGAAGGAGCGACTTCAGTTTCTTCTATAGGCCCTACTTATTCCTCCCTATGCTATCTAAGAAACCCCTCCTCCCCAGTGCTGACTTAATCTAACTTACTACCAATAATTAATAAGAAAGAAAGGGAAAAAAACTGGGTTTGGCTACTGTATTAAGTAACCAAAGTTATAGATGGAAATCTTTGGATTACCTTAACCAATAGGAATTCTGGCAACTGGACCGCTGGCACATAAAACCTGGACTCAGGGAATTTGTTTCCCTCCAAGTAAATCCTCCACCTGGATGCCAAGAACTTCTCCACAAAATCCCAACCAACCAGGGAGAATCACTCAGAGGAAAAACCCTCCTTCAGCTTGATGAGAATTGTAGGCAGAAAGATAAAAACTTCCTCCAGGTTGGTCAAAATCCAAGAAGGAAGTGAAGTTATTTCCAGTTGTAGACCCATAATTCCTTTCTTACCCAAAAACCTTTTCCACAGCTTCTCTCAAAATTCCCTTCTTTCAACCAACTCTACAAAACCAGACCATCCTTAACTATATTCCTACAAATGGATAAATACTTCACTCAGCTCACATATCTAGTATGAGGGATAGGTAGATATCAAAACACGTTTTTTCTAACTACAACATTAATTCTCTATCCAATAAAGTACTCAGAACATTTTTGGGGGGGGGGTGGATTTCTGGATATATCACGTGCACATAATTCATTCATTCATTGTTAAATTCTTCTCCATGACAATATAGACAAAGGATTTTAAAGTAGTATTAGCCACTTTTTTGAAGGTATGAAATGAGATTAAATCTACTTTGCCCATTCTCAAACCTAATTACAAATAGTGTAAACAACTTCACGTAATTCACATGCTGGGAGGTCTGTGACCCACGTGTGCTAGGATGAGTGACAAATCAGAATTTACTGACTGCCTCCTGAGCAGTCCTAAGAAAATCATCTGTTGTGATTGGACACATAACCTAAGAGGAAGACACAGGAAGACAAAAGAAGCCCCTTTAAAAGAGATTAATAACTTCCTTTAGCACCATTCATGTTTGTGACTTGGACCTGGAAGAGTGCTGGACCTGGGACTCTGAGACCTTGGTGAGACTGTTCTTAAATCTTTCCCTTAGAACTACAAGTGGTGAGTTTAAAGACTAAATGTTCCTGGACTTCTCTAAAGGAACTGCTCTTTCAAAAGAGATTCTGTGGAAGACGGTGGCTTAGACGGAGTGAATCTTAAAACTTCCACACCCTTACACACTGAGAAAGTAAACAATGCACTTCAAGAAGAAAGAGGACCAAATCTAACAATGGGATAGAACAGTGGGAACCCTACTGCAGCACAACTAAAGAGGTAGGTCAAGAAAAAGGCTTCAATTCTTGAACTGTCAGGTCTAAGAGCGTAGAAGGGGAATCCCAGGAGGCCTCCCCCACTTGCTGTTCAGAGTCTCCAGCAATCTGGAAAATCTCAGGGCAGGTGGATGCTCCAGTCTGGAGAGAGGACCTTGCTGGCACCTGACTCTGGGAGTTAAACAGAGGTACTGGAGAGGAGACTGGAGGAGAAAACCAGGGAAACACTGCAAAAACGCTTGGAAGATGGTGGCTTAAAGAGAGCCAAACCCCAGACCTCAGACAGCTTGGCTTCCTCATACCAAGATAGAGAATGCAGGGCTTCATGAGGAAAGAAAACCAAATCAAACAAAGTGGACAGTGCAGGGGAACCCCACTGCTGGAGATCTCAGTTCAGCAAAAATGCTCCTTCTTGCCCCCCCCATGTTTTTTTTCTTGTTATTGTTCCTTTTCCCTCCTCTCAAGGTTTCAGCCTCAGGGCAGATTAAGCAGTAGGATTAATCCAATTGATACGGGATTAATCCCAACAATTGGACAGACAAGAAGTCTTCAGAGGGCAGAGAAAGTAACTACAAACCTCCATTGCCAGCTGAGGGAAGATCTTTCACTAAAGATCATTAAATACATCTGCTCAAATTAGCAGAACAAGGAAGGAAAAAAATATGAGTAAGCAACAGAAAAAGAGAAAAGAAATGACAATTGATAGCTTCTTTCAAGGAAGTGAAAAAAGAGCAAATGAAACTGAAATAGAAGAAGAGGAAGTAGTTTCAGCGAACTGGACATAGGCTTTGGGAGATCTCAAAATTCAATTAACTCAAGAACATAAAATTCAATTAACTCAAGAATTTCAGGAACTCAAAAAGCAATCAAGAGAGGCAAGAGTGGCTGAAGACAAGTTGAAAAAGGAAATGCATGAACTAAACAAGAAAATAAAGTCTTAAAAGCCAGAATTGGCCAGCTTGAAAATTAAGCAAAGAAGGCAAAAAGATGATCTACAAAGAAAATAAGACCAGAAGGAGAAGGATGACCAAAAAGTCAGGGATGAAATCTTGTCTTTAAAAAACAGAACTCAGCAACTAGAAGCAAATTACTTCACAAGGCAAGAAGAATATATTAAACAAAATTTAAAAAATGGCAAATTTGAGGAGAATATGAAACACCTTGTTGATTCAACCAAAGATCTGGAGAACAGAGATAGAAGAGACAACTTAAGAATTGTTGGTTTACCAGAATATCATGATAAAAGAAAGTTTATATAGCATCTTACAAGAAATTATCAAAGAAAATTGCCCAGAAATTCTCGAACAAGAGAGAAAAGTGGAAATTGAAAGAATCCACAGATCACCTCCTACATTTAATCCACAATTGACAACTTCCAGGAATATTATAGCCAAATTCAAAGACTACCAGACCAAGGAAAAAGTATTACAAGCTTCTAAAAAGAAGTCATTCAGATATCAGGGAACCACAGTTAGGATAACCCAGGATCTGGCTGCATCTACATTGAAGGACTGAAAGGCATGGAACACAATATTCTGGAAAGCAAGAGAACTGAGTCTACAACCAAGAATCAACTATCCAGCAAAACTAACTATATTATTGCAGGGGAAAGTATGGTCATTCAATAAAATTGAAGACTTCCAAACATTCATCATGAAAAAACTGGACTTCAACAGAGAGTTTGCTGCCCAAACCCAGAAGTCAAGAGAATCAACATAAAGTAATTAAAAGAATGGGGGGAGGAGGGGGCAGCTGGGTAGCTCAGTGGATTGAGAGCCAGGCCTAGAGATGGGAGGTCCTAGGTTCAAATCCGGCCTCAGACACTTCCCAGCTGTGTGACCCTGGGCAAGTCACTTGACCCCCATTGCCTACCCTTACCAATCCTCCACCTATAAATCAATACACAGAAGTTAAGGGTTTAAAATTAAAAAAAAAACAAAAACAAAAAAATTGTTATCACCAACAGGGTAACTAGATGAAGTCCACATAGAGGGAACAGGGACAAATTGCATAGGATGAGATGTCAAGATACACACATACACACACACACACACACAAATATGTGTGTGTGTGTGTCTGTATGTAGGTATAAATATATGCAAAACTGGGAGGGGAGGAAGATAATAATAAGAAAAATTGGAAAACAAACAAAAAGGAATAAATTTATTTTCCATAAAGAAGCATGTGGGACCAACAGGGAAAACTAACAATACACTGTAAGGGTAAAGAGGTTAGATAGAGGAAATATTCAATACTTAAGTGAATTGAAATCAAATTAAAGAGGGAAGAACAATCAGATCCATTGGGGCAGAGAATTGATTCACATTCACACCCTATAGAGAAGTATAAGGGTAACAAACAGACTGGTGGGGAGGGAAGCAATACTAGGGAGGGAGAAGTCTTGGGGGTGGGACACGATGTAGCTTTAAAGAACAAAAAGAAGGTAATTAGAAGTGAGGGGGAGAAAGGGAAGTACAACAAGGGAGGGGATTATAGGAACTGATTAAAAACAAAACACTGGTATAGAAGGAAACAGTAAAAGAAGAAAGGACAGGACTAGGAGAGAAAATCAAAATGTCTGGGAATGCACAATTGATAATTATAACTCTGAATGTGAATAGGATGAACTTCCCATAAAATGGCAGCAAATAGCAAAGTGGATAAGAAAGCAAAATCCTACCATATGTTGTCTACAAGAAACACATGAGACAGACAGACAGACATAGAGTGAAAATGAGAGGATGAAGCAAAATCTATTGGGCTTCAAATGAGAAAGAGAAGACAGGGGTTGCTATCATGATCTCTGAAAGAGCCAAAATAAAAATAGATAAGGTTAAAAGAGATAGGGAAGGTAACTACATCCTAATAAAAAGCAGTATAAACAATGAAGAAATATCAGTACTCAATATGTATGCACCAAACGGTACAGCTTCCAAATTTCTAAAGGAGAAGCTAGTGGAGCTCAAGAAGGAAATAGATAGCAAAACCATACTAGTGGAATCTAGATGAATCAAACCAAAAAATAAATAATAAAGAGATAAGAAGGGTGAATGAAACCCTAGAAAAATTAGAGTTAATAGACCCTGAGCACAGGCGCAAGTGAAGGCTCTTGCATCCACAGATGCTGAGCTCAAGAGCAGCCTTGGATCCTGAGCCCAGGAGCAGACTCTGATCCTGAGCCCAGGAGCAGTCTCGGATCCTGAGCACAGGAGTGGACCTTGAGTGAGGACCCAGTGCAGAGGGTTGCACAACTGTGGAAAAAGTGCCCTGAAACTATTAAAGGAGCGTCTGAGAGAGGGAAAAGCAAGGGGGCCACCAGGAGGCTTGACCCTGGGAACAACTAGATCTGAGACTTCAGGAGCCTAGAGAGCACAAACAGACCCTGAGTGTGAGGATAAACCAGAGAGGGCACAGAACTAACAATGGCAAGCCAGAGACAAGAACCCCAAAAGAGAAAGATCATCAAGAAGAAATATGTAACACTCGACAACTTTTACACAGAGAAAATCCAGACAACAAAGCAAAAGGCAGAGGAGAACAAACAAGTAACCAAATCCAAACCCTCCCAAAATAATGAAGTCACAAGCTATTGAAGAGTTCAAATCTGAGATGATGAGAAAGATGGAAGAGATCTGGCAAGAAAATAACAGTTTAAAAGGCAGAATTTCACAATTGGAAAGTGAGGCAAGTCAATTGAAGACCATAAATGACCATATTGAAAAAGAAAACCAAAAGATTATAGCTGAAAACCAAAAGATTGTAACCGAAAACCAGTCCCTAAAGTCTAGAATTGAGCAATTTGAAGCTAATGATCTCTCAAGACAGCAAGAACAAATAAAACAAAGTCAAAAGACTGATAAAATAGAAGGGAACATGAAATATCTCAATGAGAAATTGACAGGTCAAGAAAATAGGGCTAGAAGAGACAATTAGGGAATCATTGGTCTTTCTGAAAAAGCAGAAATTAATAGAAATTTGGACTCCATACTAAAAGAAATTATTCAGCAAAATTGCCCTGAACTTCTACAACAAGAGGGCAATATAGACATTGAAAGGATCCATAGATCAACCTCTACACTAGACCCTGAAAAGACCACTCCCAGGAATATAATAGCCAAATTCGAGAGCTTCCAAGTAAAAGCAAAAATTTTACAAGAAGCCAGAAAGAGACTATTCAGATATTGAGGAGCACCAATCAGGATCACACAGGATCTGGCTACCTCCACACTAAAAGATCAAAAAGCTTGGAATATGATATTCAGAAAGGCAAGAGAACTGGGTCTACAACCACAGATCACCTACCCATCAAAACTAACTATATACTTCCAGGGGAAAGTTTGGGCATTCAACAAGACAGAAGATTTCCAAGTATTTGCACAGAAAAGACCAGGACTAAATGGAAAATTCGATATCCAACCACGAAAATCAAGAGAAAGATAAAAACGTAAATAAGAAACAGAGGGGAAAGAAAGAAAACCCATATTTTTTAAATTTGCCTCTTTAAGGGCTTTAATAAGATATAATTATTTGTATTCCTGTGTGGAGAAATGCTATGTATAATTCTCTGTAGTGAACTTTATTCACTATTATAGTATTCACTATTATAGTAATCAGAAGAATTATACATAGGGAGAGGTTGGAATACTGAATGGTCTAAGATGATATGGGGGGTGCAAAAGAGGTGGGGGAATAGTAGAAGACACCAAGAGAAACTTGAATGAATAAGAAAAATAAGATAATCTATTATACAAGAAGAGGGCATAGGAAGGGGAAGGGATAAATACTATTATAAGAAGGAGAGGAAGAGAGCATTTAGAGGTAAGATTTAAACCTTACTCTCAGTGTAATTACCCCCTGAGAGGGAAGAGAAGCTATACTATCCATTGGGATATAAAACCCTATCTAACCCAACTGAGAAAGTCAGAAGGGATAAACCAAGGGAAGCAGGGGAGTGGGGAGGTCAAAAAAGGGAGGGGAAAAGAAAGGGGAGGGAATTCATTAGGCCTTAAAAATAAAAAGAGGGGAATAATAAGGGAGGGGGTAGAAAGGGATGTTAATCAAGGGAGGGGACAAGGGTTACTGGCTTAAAGCAAACCACTGGTTTATTTTTTTATTTTATTTTTATTTTTTAAACATTTATTAATATTTATTTTTTTAAAGTTAACAGGGTTACATAATTCATGCTCTTAATTTCCCCTTCACCCCCCGACTTCTCCCTCCTCCCCATTGCTGATGTGTATTTCCGCTGATTTTAACGTGTGTCATTGATCAACACCTATTTCCAAATTGTTGATAGTTGCATTGGTGTGGTATTTTCGAATCAAAATCCCCAATCATATCTGCCTAAACCCATGTGTTCAAGCAAATGCCAGGGCCAGATAGATTCAAAAGTGAATTCTATCAAACATTCAAAAAACAATCTCAATACTATACAAATTATTTGATATAATAAGCAAAGAAGGAGTCTTACCAAATTCCTTTTATGACACAAATATGGTACTGATTCCAAAGCCAGGTAGATCAAAAACAGAGAAAGAAATTTATAGACCAATCTCCTTAATGAACATTGATGCAGAAATATTAAAATATAATACTAGCAAAAATACTCTAGCAAGTGATCAAGAGAGTTATTCATTATGATCAGGTGGGATTCATACCAGGAATGCAAGGATGTTTCAACATTAGGAAAACCATCCACATAATTGACCATATCAACAATCTAACAAACAAAAATCACATGATTATCTCAATAGATGCTGAAAAAGCCTTTGATAAAATACAACACCCATTCCTATTGAAAACACTGGAAAGTATAGGAATAGAAGGATCTTTCCTAAAAATAATAAACAGTATATACCTAAAACCATCAACAAACATCATATGCAATGGGAATAAATTAGAAGCCTTTCCAATAATAAATAAGATCAGGTTTGAAAAAAGGATGCCCATTATCACCTCTATTATTTAATATTGTACTAGAAACAATAACAGTAGCAATTAGAGAAGAAAAAAGAAATTGAAGGTATTAAAACAGGTAATGAGGAGACTAAGCTATCACTCTTTGCAAATGATATGATAGTCTCCTTAAAAATTCTAGAGAATCAACTAAAAAGCTTGTAGAAATAATCAACAACTTTGGCAAAGTTGCAGGATACAAAACAAATGCACATAAATCATCAGCATTTCTATATATTATTTCCAACACATCACAACAGCAAGAGGTAGAAAGAGAAACACCATTTAAAATCACTCTAGACAACAAAAAAATACTTAGGAATCGATCTACCAAAAGAAACACAGGAATTATAGCAACATAACTACAAATCACTTTCCAAACAATTAAAACTAGATATAAACAATTGGAAAAACATTGACTACTCATGGGTAGGATGAGCTAACATAATAAAAATGACCATTCTACCTAAATTAATTTACTTATTTAGTGCCATATCTATTAAACTAACAAAAATCATTTTTACTGCATTAGAAAAACTATAACAATGTTTATTTGGAAGAACAAAAGGTCAAGAATATCAAGGGAAATAATGAAAATAAGTTAAAGAAGGTGGCCTACAAGTACCACATATACTACAAAGCAGTGATCATCAAAACAATATGATACTGCCTAGAGACATAAGGGAGGATCAGTGGAATAGACTTGTGGTGAGTGACATCAGCAAAACAGTGTATGATAAACCCAAAGAGTCAAACTTTTCAGAGAAAAATCCACTATTTGACAAAAACTGCTGGGAAAATTGGACAACAATATGGGAGAGATTAGGTTTAGATCAACATCTCACACCCTACACCAAGATAAATTCAGAATGGGTGAAACACTTAAATATAAAGAAGGAAACTGTAAGTAAAATAAGTGAACCCAGAATAGGATATTTGTCAGATCTCTGGGAAAGGAAAGATTTAAAAACCAAGCAAAAGTTAGAAAAAATTACAAAATGCAGAATAAATAATTTTGATTATGTTAAATTTAAAAGGTTTTGTATGAACAAAAACAATGCAACCTAAATCAGAAGGGAAACAACAAACTGGGGAAAAAATCTTTATAACAAAAAATTCTGAAAGAGGTCTAATTACTCAAATATACAAGGAACTAAATCAATTGTATAAAAAATAAGCCATTTCCCAATTGATAAATGGGCAAGGGACATGAATAGGCAATTTTCAGATAAAGAAATCAAAAGTGTCAATAAGCACATGAGAAAGTGTTCTAAATCTCTGATAATTAAAGAAATGCAAATCAAAACAACTCTGATGTATCATGCCACACCTAGCAGATTGGCTAAAATGATAGCAGGGGAGAGTAACGAATGTTTGGGGGGGGGATGTGGCAAAATGAGACATTAATGCACTACTGGTGGAATTGTGAACTGATCCAACCATTCTGAATGGAAATTTGGAACCATGCCCAAAGAGCACTAAAAGCATGCCTGCCCTTTGTTCCAGTTATACCATTGCTGGGTTTGTATGCCAAGGAGATCATAGATAAACAGACCTGTAAAAAAATATTTATAGCTGTGCTCTTCATGGTAGCAAAAACCTGAAAAGCAAGGATATGCCCCTCAATTGGGGAATGGCTGAACAAATTGTGGAATATGCTGGTGATGGAATTCTACTGTGCTCAAAGGAATAATAAACTGGAGGAATTCCATGTGAACTTGAAAGACCTTCGGGAATTGATACAGAGTGAAAACAGAGCCAGAAGAACATTGTACACAGAGAACAATACACTATTGTAAAATTTAATGTAATGGATGTCTTTACTAGCAGCAATGCAATGACCCAGGACAATTCTGAGGGATTTACGAAAAAGAATGGTACCCACATTCAGAGGAAAAACTACAGGAGAGGAAAGACAGAAGAAAAACAACTGCTTGAACACTTGCGTTGATGAGGACATGATTTGGGATGTAGACCCGAAATGAGCATACCAATGTATCAATAATATGTAAATAAGTCTTGATGGATAACACATATTAAACCAGTGGAAATTCCAGGTTGCTAGTGGGGGGGGAGTTTGAAGGGGTAAAGGGGAAAGTAAAGACATGAATCATGTAACCACAGAAAATTTTTCCAAAAATAAAAAAATTAAAAAAAATTATCGAAAGAGATTCTGTGACTGAAGCACCTGCTTCATTCATTTCCAGTCCTCTGGGGCCCCTAGGGCTTGGGCTCAAGGCCGAGCCCCCTTCAACTGAGGACTAATTAGATCTGCCTGATTTGAAGAAGTGGGCTGGAGCAAATTACTTAATGTGTTAGATTACTTATCCTGTCCTATCCTCTCTCATTTTTTATTTTCTCTTCCTCTTCTCATTTGTCATTTTGACTTAAGTTATTCTTTATTTGGGGATTGATAATTATTCAATTCCCTGGTGACCAAAACTTTCAATATTCACCCAACCAAAACCACTTTTTACCCCTTACAGAGAGCAACACCATTGAAATATGGAGTCTTATTGAATTTGCACAGTTATAATGTCTTGAAATCACACAAAGTATATTGTAGAATTTTTATGCAAAAATGGGCCAAGTTGTGTATATTTGTAAAAATTATATAAATGATACATACTGTTTGGTAATGTGACTATGCTATAAAATCCTTGAAATTAAAAAGCAAAATATGGAACAAATACAAATTCTTCCTGAGCAAAATATTATAAGTTCAATCACCAATTGATTAAAATGAATGACAGGAATAATTATACTTTGGGACTATTGGTGCCATATAGTGATGCACTTCTACTAGGACAAGAGTAAAATGAAAAATGATACCTCCTATTAGTATTAGCTGACAAAGTTTACATTTTACTGAATTTAAGTTTCTCCATAAATATTATATTCTTTATTAACCAATAAAGCATTGATATAATATTTACTGTGTATCAAATGAAGTACTAAATATTAGAGACACAAAGCTAAAATCCCTATTTTCAAGGAGCAGATGTTTTAATGGAGGAGACAAAATGTAAGTAACTTGGAACTTATAAGATATATACAACTTAGAGAAAGGAAAAGTTGTAGTGAAGGGATACTGGAAAAGCCACCTAAAAGATACCAGATTTAATGTAAGTTTTGAAGGAATATGGGAAGCCAATAGTTAATAATAAGGAGGGAGAACAGTCTAGGCCAGGATACAGTTTAAGAAATACATAAAGTTGGGCGATGGAGTTTGGTGAACAACGAATTATCTAAACTAAATACATATTTTGAAATCCATGAAAGAAAATAAAGCAAACATAAGATTATAAAGATTGAAAGAAAAAATGTGAGGAGCTTTTTAGATGAATTAGTATTTTTTTTACCTTGGTGCTAGTCATGAGTCCCTGAAGTTTGAAAATGAAAAGAAGGGCACATATTCAATAACATCAAGTTGGGATCTGAGTAGGTTATTGATTTATACTGAATAGAAAGTTGAGACAAGGAGACTAATTAAAAGGCTGTTTCAATACTCCAGACAACAGATGATGAGTACCAACCTACACCAGAGGGCCAATTGCATTAGTGTAAGGAGATGACTCCATCTTTCACAGTTTATCAGTTTTACAATGTTGCTATTAGTATGTACAATGTCCTTGTGTTTCTACTTACCTCCCCTTGCATCATTTTATATAAGATCCCCAATTTTTTTTTAAATTTTTCCTCAACCATCCTGCTCCTATTTTCTTATAAAACAGTAGTATGCCATTGCAATCATATATCCCATTTGATGGAAAATTTCAATTCTTTGCCACCACAAAAAAGAACTGTTATAAATGCTTTTATACAAATAGGTTATTTTCTGCTTTCTCTTATCTATTTGGAATTCTGATCTAGTGGTGGTATTACTAGGTCAAAAGGTATTCATAGTTTTATAGTCATTTGGGTATAGCTCCAAATTGTTCTCCCAATTGGTGGAATATTTCAAAATCCCATCAATATACATTAGTATCTTTTTCTCACAGCACCTTTATTAATTATTTTTTGCCTTCTCTGTCATGTTATACAATATAATAAGTGAGATGGTACCTCAGAGTATGTTTAATTTGAATTTTTCTAATCAGTAGAAAGTTAGAACATTTTAAAAAATGACTATTTATAGCTTTGATTTCTTTTTCTAAAATCTTCCAGTTTATATCTTGTTTTTTACATTACTTTAAAAGTTTACTTTCCTCAATCATATGTAAAAATAATTTTAACACATTTTTTAAATGGATTCCAAATTCTCTCCATTATTCTCCTTTTCCTTCCCTGATACAGGAAGGAATTTGATATATGTTATATGCAATCATGAAAATATATTTCCATATTAGTCATGTATGAAAGAAAACAGATAAACACTAGAAAAATAAAGTTTTAAAAAGTATATTTGATGTACGTTCACACTCAATAAGTTCTTTCTCTGTAGATGTAAACATTTTTTCATGAGTCTTCACATTTATCTTAGATCATCCTATTAGTGAAAATAACTAATTCACAGTTAATGATCAAACCATATTGCTGTGGCTATGTACAATGGTCTCCTGGTTCTGTTCATTTCACTTTTTGTCAGTTAATGTAAGCCTTACCAGATATTTTGAAAGCATCCTATTCATCAGTTTTATAGCACAATAATATTCCATCACAATCATAAGCCACAACTTGTCCTGCCATTCCTCAATTGATGGGTAATCCCTCAATTTCCAACTTTGTGGCAACACAAAAATAGCTGTTAAAATATTCACATAATGTAGGTCTTTTTCTTTCCTTTTTTAAAATCTATGTGGAACACAGACATAGCAGCAATACTACTGACTCAAAGATATCATTCAGTTTTGTTGCCCTTTGGGCAGTTTGAAATTGCTCTCTAAAATGGTTAGATAAGTTCATAACTCCACCAATAGTGTATTAGTGTCCTAATTTTCCCAGATGTTCTCCAACATTTATCATTTTCTTTTCTGTCATATTAACCATTAAGATAAGTATGAGTTAGTAACTCAAAATTGTTTTAATTTGCATTACTTTAATCAGTAGTGATTTAGAGTATTTTTTTCATATAACTAGAGGTAGTTTTCTTTTCTTCATCTGAAAAATGTCACTGTATCCTTTGACTATTTATCAGCCGGGGAATGACATGATCTTATAGATTTAACTAGATTTATTTTATGTTGGAGAAATGAGGTCTTTTTCAGAGAAACTCACTGTAAATTTTTTTCACACTTAGGAATATAAATGTATTTGCTTCAATTTTATTTTCTTTCTGTTTATACTATTTTCTGCTATTTTTTACCCTGTCCATCCTCAAAAGCATTTTGCTTTTAACTCCTCAAATATGCCTTTTCTTCTAACAACCACACCCCCTTTCTCTTATCCATTTTCTTTCCTACTTTCCTGCAAATTAAGATAGCATGTATATGTATGATATTTTCTCTTTGAGCCAATTCCAAAGAGAGTAAGGCCAAACCTTCTCCTTCTACCTTCCATCTTCTCCTCCAATGTAAAAGATCTTTCACATCCCTTTTATGTGAAATAATATAGCACATTCTACTTCTCCCTTAAATCATTTCCCAGTGAATTACTTTTATTAACCCTTAATTTTATACTTTTAATATCATCATATCATATTCAGCTCACATCTATTTCCTCTGTTTATGTATACTACTTTTAATTGTCATAATACTAATAATGCTCTTAGGAATTACAAGTATCACCTTTCCATATAGGAAAGTAAACTGTTTAATCTTAATGAATCCCTTATGATTTATCCCTCCTGTTTGTCTTTTTATGCTTCTCTTCTGCTTATATTTAAAAGTCAAATTATGTATTCAGCTGATTTCTTCCCCAAACAGGAATGCTTGAAACCCCTCTATTTCACTGAATATACATTTTTCACTGAATGATTATTCTCGGTTTTGTGGAGTATGACATTCTTTGTTGTATTCCTAGTTTCTTTGTCCTCTGGAAGTTCAAAATTCAAGCCATATAGACCATACAGATTGAGATGTTGATCTATGCATACTTTCTGCAAAACTAATTTTGAGATGTGATCACAGATCATAAAATATCAGAAAATGATTATTAAGAATCATATCAATATGTAATCTGAAAAATATAAAATATAATATATTGTTTTAGCCAAACTTGAAGTTGGGAATAATTATTTGAACAAAGGTATTTCAATAAATCTTTAAAAATACTTTTTAGTTTTCCCAGCATTTTTCCTCACATAATGAGTTCTGGCTCCCCAAACTTAAATCTTTGTAATTTTCAAAAGCAACTTTACTATGGTCATTAATTACTGTACGTTATGTACCTAATCTATGTCCCTGATTCTCCACTCTATTTCTTACTCAAGAAGAGATTATTTTAATGATTTTCAATTTGTGAAATCATTTGAAATGTCATCTTCCTAGACATTCTTCCTTCACATTTTTCTTTACTGATATTACTTATTTATTTTTAAATTTAATCTTTTATTTTCCAAATTACATGTAATAGTGATATTTTACATATTTTCCCAAAATTTTAAGTTCCAGATTGTCCCTCTTTCTTCCTCCTCTTCTAAAATGGTGAGCAATTTGGTCTGGGCTATATAAGTATGATGCGGGAAAACATTTCCATATTGGTCATATTGTAAGAAACTATATAACACACACATATTCAAATAAAGTGAAAAACAGTATGCTTTATTCTATGTTCAGTTTCCATCAGTTTTTTCCTCTGGAGAACATTTTTCTGTCCTGAGTTCTTAAGAATTGTCTTGACTCATTGTATTGTTCAGAATAGCTAAGTTTTTCACAGTTTATCATCATACAATACTGATGTTAGTGTGTACAGTGTTCTGCTAACTTCACTCTTCATCAATTCATGTAGTTCTTCCCAGTTTTTTTTTTATTTCTGAGATCATCTTGAGAATCATTTCATATATACATATATATCACAGTAGTATTCCATCACAATCATGTATCACAATTTGTTCAGTCATTCTCCAATTGATGGGTATCCACACAATTTCCATTTTTTTTGCCACCATAAAAAGAGTTAATATAAATTTTTATACAAATTCATATTTCCCTTCTTTTTTATCTTTTGGTGTACAGACCTCATAGTAGTATTACTGAATTATATTCTAAGTACAGATTTATAGCCTGTTAGATATGCTTCCAAATTTTCCTTCAGAATGATTGGATCAATTCATAACTCCACCAAGAATGAGTTAGTGTTTCAATTTTGTTCCATCCATGCCAATGTTTATAATTTCCATTTATTGTCATATCAACCAATTTCATAGATATGAGCAGACACTTCATTTTTTTAAAATTTTCTTTTCAATAAAAATAGTGATTCAGAATATTTTTCATATTATTATAGGTAGTTTTTATTTCTTCACCTTAAAAATACTTGTTCATACCCATTTGACAATTTGTCACTGGGAAATTACTTCTATTCTTACAAATTTAACTTTGTTCTCTATATAGTTAAGAAAAAAATCCTTAAGGAGAAAAAAAATCTTTAAAATTTCCAAATTTATTCTTTTCCTAATACTGCTTGCAATAGTTTTGTTTGTACAAACCCTTTTAAATTTAATACAATAAATATTAATTTTATATCTTCTACTGTGTATTCCTCTTCATCATATTTTCTCTTTTATTTCTGCTTTTTATTTATTCTATTACTCTACCTCTCCTCCAAAATGTTTACTTTTAACTACTGCCTCACCTAAATTACCCTCCTTTCTATTAGTTCTCCCATTCTATAGAAAATTGCGTCATGCTGTCCCTTTCTTAGTTCTGTAACTGTAGTATTCATATTGAAGCTTTATTTTAAGGATGGGTGAATGAGTTTTCTGAGAGATCAGATTTTTCTGCCTCTACTCTGCCACCTTGGATCTATCTCTAATAGCTTTTATATTCTTGGCCTTTTGTTTTACAATATATAAATTTTATCATTAATTTTTTAGCTCTATACCATATTTTTTTGGTAATTTGTCATTGCAATGAATAAATAAATCCATTTAAGAAGAATTGACATTTTTGTTATATTGGTCCAAACTGACTATGTGTAATATTTTTCCCATTTTTTATGTCTTTATTTGCATAAAAATATTTTTGTAAATATTTTGGTTAGTCTCCAGGTATGTCTTGGCAGGCAGACTCCAAATCATTTTATGTTGTCTACAGTTATTTTATTTCATTTTATTTTTTTAAACCCTTACCTTCCATCTTGGAGTCAATACTATGTATTGGTTCCAAAGCAGATAAGTGGTAAGGGCTAGGCAATGAGGGTCAAGTGACCTGCCCAGGGTCACACAGCTGGGAAGTGTCTGAGGCCAGATTTGAACCAAGGACCTCTCATCTCTAGATCTGGCTCTCAATCCACTGAGCTATCCAATTACCCCCTGTTTACAGTCATTTTAAATTGCATTTATGTATTTCTTTTTAATTATCTTATTGTATCAGCATGTGTATCTCTCCCTTTCTCTCTTGATGTTTTTATATAATATATATACACATACACATAGTATGTTAGGTTATAGAAATATATTAGGGATGATCTCTATTTCAATTAAATGTAGCTAATATTTATTATATATTAAATGAAATTTATTGAGTTAGACAATAGAGATTCCACTCCCCCAAAAATTAAAGAGCAACTACACTAAAATACCTAACACTGAATTAGAGTAATACAATATCTAGCCAAATCAATATTTATTTATACATTAAAATATACATACATATAATTTATGTGTGTCTGAGTATATTTGTGGGTACATATATACAAAATGTTTTTTAAGTACTTAAAGGAGATAGAAATACTAGTTTAGCAGTGATGGGCAAACTTTTTAAAGAGGGGGCCAAAGGAAAGGAAATGCTCATCTGTCAGTCTGTTTCTAAGGCAACTCTTTTGAAGTTTCATTGTATCATATCCTATTCATTATATTTGTCAGATTAGGAATAATGTCACAGGGCCAGAAAGAACATTTCACCGGGCCTCATCTAGCCCGCGGGCTGTAGTGTGCTCATCGCTGGCTTAGAGAATCAATGGCTGAACCAATAAGATAATTGGATGACTTTTTTTTCCTATGGATGAAAGGCAGCTAGGTTACAGAGTAGAATGAGTACTCTACCAGGAGTCAGAAAGAATTAAGCTGAATTATAACTTTGAACATATATTAGCAGTATGATTCTGAGCAAGGACCTTACCTGAGTCTTCCTCAGTTTCCTTATCTGTAAAATTGGGATAATAAAAGCACTGACCTCCCAGAGTTGTTGAAGGATAAAATGAAATAATGTTTGTAAAGTACTTTGCTAAATACTTCTCTATCACCTATAGAGGAATTAAGAAGTTTGTCACTGTAATCTATTTAGGAGGTGATTACTTATTTATGTTATTGCAATATATTTCATTTATTCTATATATGCAATAGACATTATATATACTATATTATATGATATATATCATACACATATATGTATATATATGTATATATATAGATATAGATATAGATAGATAGATAGATTATTAATTGTATGCTCTTGTTCTCCTTGTCCAAAGTTGATTAAACTGTTCTGTTACTATACTTTAGTGGTTAAAATGATTAGCAGTGTTTGCCCCTTTGTCTGAGGAAATATTATACTCTCCACTAGACTTGAAGTTGCTATTCATCATGACTTCATAATACATAATACTCCTTTATTGCTTCAGTTCACATCCATGTGATGTCTTTCTTAACAAAAAGACATCATCTTATTTTCAATCACTATCATTAGTTGTGTTCCACTGTTTCAATAAAAATCAGTGTAATTTATCTTTAACTTTAACCCTAGTTTTGTTGTCATTCCAGTTTAAATTGTCTAATGGCAACTAGGACAGTGATTTATATTTTCGTCATTATTCATTCACACACACACACATTTAGCAAACCCAAGATCAATTTATTTGTTCATAGACTACTTCAGGTCTTATTTCTGATAACCCTCAATTACCATTCCATACCTAGCATAATTAATTCAACCTCTTCAGGAGTAACAAGTGACATCTATACTTGATTATTATCCAACATTAAATGTTGAACACTGGCACTCAGAATTAGATTTGATGCTAGCTATTACATTGCTCTTCAGTTTTCTTATAATTTTTCTTATATTTTCTTTATTGAGAGTTAGAATTACATAGTGGAGGAAAGTTTAAATTTGAAGCCAGAAAGATCTGGATCCAAAGCCTGCCACTGACACAAACTATGATGACAGTCAAGTCTCATATTTTTTTTAAACCCTTAATTTTGGTGTATTGTCTCATAGGTGGAAGAGTGGTAAGGGTGGGCAATGGGGGTCAAGTGACTTGCCCAGGGTCACACAGCTGGGAAGTGGCTGAGGCCGGGTTTGAACCTAGGACCTCCTGTCTCTAGGCCTGACTCTCACTCCATTGAGCTACCCAGCTGCCCCCTCAAGTCTCATATTTTTCTGTGCCTCAGGCAGGCAATCTGAAGATTTGTATTAGCAGGGGATGTTTCCATACTGACAAATAATCACAGGTGCAAATTCACATGCATTGCACCTAACTGCAACCCTCCCCAACTCAATAGTGATAAGAAAATATTTCTTGTATTTTTAAAAATATTTTTCTATGAGGAATGGCTGACGAAGCTGTGTTATATGATTGTAACAGAATAGTATTGTACCATAAAAAGTGACAAACAGGACAATTACAAGAAAACCTTTGAAAAATGTATATGAAGTGTTGCAGAGTGAAGTGAACAGAACTAGTAGAACTTTATATGCAGTAAAAACAATACTGAATCAACTGTCAATAAATTTACTATCAATGCAAGTATCCAGGACAACTCTAAGAAATTCATGATGAAAAAGGCTGTCCACTGACATAGAAGGAACTGATAGAGTCTGAATGCTATCAAAGCATGCCATTCTTCATTATATTTCTTCTATAATCTTTTTCTACAATAAGCCATATGTATCTTCTTTCACAACACAAGAAATATAAAAATATGTATTGTATGAGCACACATGTACACCTAATTATTATTGGTCTTAGGGTGGGGGAGGAGTGGAAGGGAAGGAGAGAATATGGATCCCACAATGTAAGAAAATGATTACTAAAATATTAATTAAAGCTTGGAATAAATTTAAAAGTTTCTTGTTAATTCCATAAAGATTTTCCAAATCTAGATTTCTATTATTTCATTTCTTTCTCCCCAAATGCCCATGCTTTTGGATAGATTCAATGATACCACCTTTTACTGCCCAAATATGTGGTACACTATACCTCATCTGAACACTTGGTTATCTCTACCATTTTGATTAGCAAGTTAGAGGATAGAGCAAATGTCCCAAAGATTCATTTCCTTATATAGCAGTGGATGGCCTTTTCATCTCAATCCTTTGATATTGTTTTGGATCCTTGTATTGATAATTCACAGTTGATGGTAATAAATTATTGCTATCACTCTAAAATTTTCTTCTGGTTTTGCTCATTTCACTTTGTATTACTTCATATAACTCTTTTACAGACTTTGATTTTTCTAATAATTTTGTTCATCATTTCTTATGGCATTATAATATCTCATTATAATCATATATCACAATTCATTTAGCCATTCCCTAATTTATAGATACTCCTTCTATTTATAGTTTTTGCCAACATAAAAGCAGATATAAATATTTTTCATACAAGTATGGCTTTATTCCCTATCTTTGATCTCTTTGGGATATAGATCTAGTAGTGGGTTTGCTGGGTTAAAGGGTTTGCAAAGTTTTATGACCCTTTGAACATGGCTCCAAGATACTAAATCTTTAAGAAATTATGTGATCTGCTTTCATTCAGAGAAGAGAAGAGCATGTATTTAGGTCGAAATTCTCTCACAAGAAATCCAGTATTTTTGACATGACACCATAATTTTAGATCAGTTTTAGTTGCATGAAAAAGACCATACATAAGCAAAATGGGAAAGATATTTTTCAGTCATAATTATTTCCTATTGTTTATATTCAAAACCTATAGTAAGAAGAGTCATGGTTTATTATCCACATTTCACCTGATGTGTACCAGTCAAGTAGAAACTGAGGATAAAGTATGACAGACCTTGTTTAAAAATTGTCCATTTAGTCCCCCTTTTCCATTTGTCCTGCAAATGTAGAGAAAATTAGGATTATATTCCATAACTAAACTTTCACAATAAAGAGTTCTTTCAGTTTTCCTCACAATATTTTATTGGGTTCCAACTCTATGTCCATCATTATGCTACGTATGGTGGCTTTTATGTTAATGATGATTCAAAAGAAATACAAAACTTTGTTTCTCACAGTAGTATTTTTAGGGAAAGAAAAAAATCTTTTAAAAAAACTTTTCATGTGTGTTGTGTTGAGTGTTATTTTTTTAGTTATCTTGGTGTTTTCTGATTCCTGAGAAAGAAAAATAAAATCACTATAGTTTAGAAAGTCAGAAAAGTCAATTTCTCCTTGGAGAAACTTGAACTTGTTCTAAAAGTATGGAAAATATCTGATAAAATAAAGGGAGAGGGGATGGCATGTCACATGCTAGTTTAATGATAAAGGGGTAAGAGTGAGAATGAAGTGGAAAATGAGAGAAAAAACTTATACTTAAACTTTTATAACTACTACTATACTTTGTAAAACATGTAGATGAGATATTACCTTAAGACAGAATGTGAGGCTGCATTAGATTTCAAATTTTGACTATCCTTATCACTTTGGAATTTGGTCAAGTTACAACCTCTCAAGGTTTTGGTATCTTTTGAAAAATTAAGATTTTGGTCTGTCCCAGAGGTTCTTTATATTTTATGGGTCATTGGTCACTTTAATAGTCTGATGAAAACTCTGAACCCTTTCTAACAATATTGTTTTAAAAGCATAAAATAAAATATATAGAATATTTTCTCTGTAAGATAAATCAATTTTCTCCATAAGATAAATCAATTTTATTGAAATAGTGCACGCACACATGCATGTATCTTATGCGTATACACACATATACTTTACATATATGTGCATACACATGTCTATTGTCCCATATGTATATGACATATATATATATATATGACAATAGATTAAAAAACTATAATAGATTATCTGAAAGATCCCTTCTAACTCCAAAATCATTAGTTCTGTCATTATTTATGGTCATTATTAACATGCATTGACAGCACTATTTGTCAATAGTATAACATTAAAAACCTACCCTCCAAGATAAGACAATTGCTTAGAGAGAAGTACTTTTGTTGTGTCTCTATGGAAACATTTCAGGGAAATACAGATATTACCTTGGAAGACTTTAATGCCAGTGTAGTTGGCATGAGGACTTTGAAATATTAAAACAGAAGCATTTCTTCTATTTAACCTG
Source organism: Gracilinanus agilis (assembly GCF_016433145.1). NCBI lineage: Eukaryota > Metazoa > Chordata > Mammalia > Didelphimorphia > Didelphidae > Gracilinanus > Gracilinanus agilis. The sequence continues at coordinate 518,574,866 of NC_058132.1, forward strand.
AAATATTTTAAAATACTTGCAATATTCACAAATATGTTGTTCATAATTATCTTTAAATTTCAGATTTGAAATAATGAAAATATGAGGTGAATTTTTAAAAGTTTATAAATATAAAAGACAAATTAATTGCCTTTCTAAAATCATGCTTTGTCACATCCCCTCCAACATTCATTACTCTCCCCTGCTATCATTTTAGCCAATCTGCTAGGTGTGAGGTGGTACCTTGAAGTTGTTTTCATTCATATTTCTCTTATTATTAGAGATTTAGAACACTTTCTCATGTGCTTATTGATACTTTTGATTTCTTTATCTGAAAATTGCCTATGCATGTCCCTTGCACATTTATCTATTGGGGAATGGCTTGGTTTTTTATACAATTGATTTAGCTCCTTGAATATTTGAGTAATTAGACCTCTGTCAGAATTTTTTGTTATAAATATTTTTTCCCAGTTTATTGTTTCCTTTCTGATTTTGGTTGCATTGTTTTTGTTTTGGGATGTTAATGCACTGCTGGTGGAGTTGTGAACTGACCCATATTAAAAGACAGTTGTCTGAAATCTATTTTCTATCTTAACACTTTCATTTGTGTTAAATAGATCTTTCTATGACATCTCCACCGCTACCAATCTTCTCATCATCCTCGTTATTCTCCTTTAGAATCACTTCAGTTTGTTAATATCCTTAATAAAATGAACACGTTTTTTCAAATGCAACTTAACTAGGGAAAACGACATTCCAATTTTATCTACTGGACACCACGTTCTTATGTCAATTTCCTTCTCTGAACAAAACATCACACTGTGGACTCCTTCTGAACTTGCTATCCATTAAATTCTCTGATCGTTTTCATATATAAACCATTTTCAAATAGTGTTTTTGATCTTACACTTATTTCATTGAATAATTTTTAAATACGAGTAAAGGTCTTTACATTTATTCCATTAAATTCATTTTTATTAGATTTAGTTCCATTTTTATTAGTAGATTTAGTACATTGTTCTAATGTGCCAATATTTTTATTAATTATTTTATTTTTCTATCTAGCATGGATGAAAGAACATGTTTTCTCTTCAAGGTTTGTGTTTTCTATTTAATCTATTGGGTTTATTATCATGATCAAAATTGGAATGATTGAAGGTATGAATAGTAAAACATAATTATTATTTGTTTTCTTTTATGTGAATGTCTTAATTCCCATGACATGTCTTACTTATGCATTATACCACAAAGTACTGAAAAATGTCAAGAAAGAAGGGTAAAATGGGCACATTGAATGAAGATATTTTGCTAATGGGTGAAAGAGAACTAAGAAAACATAAATGCTCCTAAAACATGGTATCAGTCCAAAAGGGGAATGGGAAGAGCTATCAAGCAAGAAAACTAATAAAGGACAGATCTTTGGAACTGATGACTGAAATGTTATTTTAATATGCTAGCTTATATCACATTATATTATCTTAATATGACAAACATTAAGCACATTTTAATACTTAATTTAAAAGTTTACTCATGACCTTGATTATAAAAAGTAGAAAAAGAGAGTTAGAAAAGAGATTAAAAGAGGCTCATCATTATTAGGGAAAAGCTTTGAAAGAAGAAAATAATTTTATTCTTTTTTTCCTTTCTTTTTCATGTTCTCCTAAAAAAAAACAGCTTTCCATGATGGGGACCTGTATTCCCTGGTTTCCCTTGCCACACTCAATTGACAATTTGATATGTGGTATAGCAGTAAGAAAGGGGAAGTAGATGATGTTATATATGTACATATGTGTGTGTGCACACACATATTACATATATTCTTGATTTTCATGTATATACATATGTGTATTTATTTTATTTTTTATTTTTTCAATCCTCTCTTCCTTCAGTGTTAGAATGAAATCTGACAGAATTACTTGTTGAGCAGAAACAAGGAGATTCAGTGTTGAGGCCACTAGCAAGGTGCAAGTTTTTTGTGTGTGGTTATTGTTTTAATTGAGAATATTATATTTACTTTGACTGTTGGAAGATAGCATTTGATGGATGGATGGATGGGTTGATGGATGGATGGATGGATGGATAGATAGATAGATAGATGTGTGTGTTTCTCTAAAAGGATTCAATATCAAATTGTATTAGGAATATTTTATATAAGTATTGCCCTCCTAATGAATATTTCTATTCTTATTTTCACTAAAGATAATTTGTTCATATAAATAATTTCTCTGATATGATCCAAAATTTTGACTTCATTGCATGTATAATGTACTCTAACCTTTCACTGGCTAATAATTCTACTTCTAGCTAACACTGAAAAATGTCCCTCTTCCATTTTCTTTTCTTTCATTACTTTTCTATACTTTAATCTGTTATTTTAAGTTATATAGCAATTTGGAAATTAATATGCTGTATAGTGGAAGATGCCAGTATAAATCCATATTTTTAGAAACACTTTGTAACTTTCAGAAGTTCTAGTTAACTAGAGTCTTATTTTTTTCCAAGTGGTTTCTATTCTTCTGTTTATCAAACATTGAGATCCTGAGTCATTTCCTGATGACTTTTGATTATCTGGTCTTTCCTTAATTTGTTCTTTTTAATTTGCCCACTACAAAACAGCTTTTGCAATTCCTGCTACATAATTTAACATGAAGAATGATAATGTCTCTCTTCCTTTATAGATGCCTTTAAAATTTTTTTCCTTAAGTTTTTAAAACTTTTGTTTCTCCACACAAATTTTGTTATTGTTTTAAGTTGTCTTATAAAATATTCCTTTGATAGTCACTTTGCATGGTTCCACATCTCTTAAATAAGTTAGGTTGTAGTTGCATTTTTATATTGTCAAGGTGTTCCAATGAAAAATGAATATACCATCATTTACTCATTTAAAAAAGCATTTGATATTAAAGAATGGCTGAATAAGTTATAGTATATGATTATAATGAAATATTATTTTGAAAAGCAAGATTATCACACAAAAACATGGAAAGACATATAAAGTGGTACAAAATAAAATGAGCAGAACTAATGCCATAAAAAATAACAGCTTCTGTAGAAGGAAGTCAATAAGGAATTTTAGGATACAGTTTTTCATCTCATTTCCTCCATTGACTATTATTTTTGTAAGCAATATGTGTCTTGTCCCACAATGTGACACAAATGGAAATATGTATTGTAAGATATTATAGGTACAACCTGTATCATATTATTTGCCTTCTAGGGGAGGGTGGAGTTATGGAAGGGAGGGAGAAAATATGGATTGCAAAATGTCAGAAAAAACAATTATTAAAATAAAATAAAACAAAAAAGTATTTGATAATCATATTATACGTGTTTATTTTCAATATATTGTCAGATATTTCAAGCATCCTCAAATATAAAATATTTATAAAAATGTAATTTCTACATAATTGACTATTTTTTCTTATTGATAATTTATTGTCATCCTAAATTTTATTGAAACAATAGAATTGATTAATTAGTCTGCTGATTTTGGTCTTTTAAAAATGAAATAGTGTGATTTATAAATAGAGATAATTTGAACTTTTTTTTTACTAAAGCTTATACATTTGTTTTATATTTTCTCATTATTTTACTACAATTCCCAGAAATGTATCTCATATCAGTGGGGAGAAGGAACATCTTGGATTTACCTGTGTTTTATTAAGGAAATCTCTATTTGTTTTCCATGAAAATTATTTATGTCCTTGGGTTTTTAAAAGGTTTGACAACATATTAGAGATTATCTTTTTTGTTTATACTCTTTACATTTTAACAAAAAAGCTTTCTTTTTTAAAAGGCTTTCTGCATTTATTAACAACTTCACTTCTATTTTAACATAATTGCTAATGTTTTTCAGTGTTGAATTTTCCTCATGTCTATAGAATGAAACTGATCTACAATGACTATTTTAAATGCATTGTGGTTGGATACTTTTTTTTTAAATTCATCTCTATTCATTATTAATAATGATACATATTTGTTTCTCTCTGATTTATTCCTCTAAGGTTTATATATTTGAGTTATTTCTCTCAAAATAGGAATTTTGCAGAGTTCTATTTTTAGCATGGATTACAAATATTTTTTGTTACTTAGTAGGAATTATAGATTTGATATAAATCACATGTAAATTACCTTTGAAATATTTCTCCTTTCTCCCTTTGATACTTTATTTTCATTTGTTTCATTTTACTCTGGGAATTGTTACCTCTCAAGGAGAAAAAAATGTAAAGCAATTAATGTAACCTAGTATTTTTAGAACTGAGGAATAAAATTTTAAAAAATTTTTCATTTTTTAAAAATTGTTTTGTTCAGAAGAGTAGATAAAGGGTCCGATACCTCAATGTTATCTGATGTAATGGACTATAAGCAGTATCCAATAAATCTAAAATCATCAAGAAATTCAGTATTTTCTTTGGAGCCCAATCTATTAGGAAAACATAAAAGTTGTTTGCCACAAATTATAATTAGACCAACAGTTTACATCCTATGCACAATAAATTTCCAATTGCTATAAAATTTAAGTATGAAAGATCAAGATAAAAATTAGAAGATAATATAATACTTTATATTAAAAAGAGATAGAGATGATAAGCAAATTTAAAACAAGCAATTTAATTTTATAAATTTAAGAAGCTTTTGATTAAGTTAATCTCAGTCTAGAAAGAGAAGAACAACCATCAAGGGAGAAAAAAAACACACTTTGGATTAATCATCTTTGATAAATATCTTATGTAGCCTATATAAGCTATTTATAATACACATAAATAGCTATATGTAATATATAGCATATATATTAGAAATTAATACAAATATATAAAAAAGAGCAATTCTTTAATGATATAGTAAAATGCAGATGAAGAGGCAGGTTTCAGAAGAGATAAATCAATTCATAAACAACTTAAGAAATGCTCAAAAACAAAATTTATGATCAACTAAAGGAATGATCAAAACAATAATAAATAATAAATAAAATAACTGAGATTTCATCTCTCTATCATGAGATTCATTAAGATAATGAGAATCTATAGAGAAATTTAGGGAAGGACATTGAAAATAAACACCTATTATCTCCTATGAGAGAATGATGAAACAGCCCTCCAGTTCATATTCCTATACCTTATTTTCAGGTGATCAAACTGAGTTGTGATACACTAAAAATCATTTTAAAAAGATACTAAATTGAGGGGAAGGACATAAAGCACTAGGAGAGTTTGTGGTAACAGAGAAATCTCTAAATGGGTCTTAAAACGCTAGGTTGCTCCACTTTGGGCATTTTGTAGATCATGGAGTCTGGTGGGGAAAAGAAGCTATGTAAATACTTTTTAAAATCTACTCTAATTCATTCATATGAAAATATATTTCCTCTATCTCTCTGTATGTGTCTATCATTCTTGCTCTCTCTTTCCTGCTCTCTTTCTCTCTCTTGCTCAGTCTATCTTTCTTGCTCTCTCTCACACACACATATACATACACACAGACACTAATGTTTACATATCACTTATATTTTCTTCCTATTACATTCTATATCTCAACAGATATTTTTGTACCCATTATCTCTGAATAACAAGCATTGAGGCAAGTGTATTTGTTTGAAGAATAAATTTTAGATACTAAAGATTAAAATTAAAATTAAATTTAGAAAATTCTAAATGTGAAGAAAGGGGATGGGTTTTTAAATTACAATGTTTACTCTTTTAATATACCTGTATTTTATATATGTACAATTCATTTATGCAAACATATGCACATTCAAAGCACCACATGTATGTGTATATGTGTATATATATATATGAGTGATTGAGTGCAAATTACATATACGTGTATATTGTTCATATATGCTTAAGGAAAAAGGTGATCATGATATTATTCAGTAAAGAACTAAAACTTTTACTAGAAATGAAATTTCAATAAGATTAAATAATTTGATCTGATGAAAAATAAAAACAAAACACTAGTTCAAACTTTTTAAAAAGAAGCACAATTTCTAGAATGAGAATGGTGATAATGTCACTTTTCTCTGATCATGATGCATCTAATAGTTCATGTTTTACACAGGTTGTAAACATGAAAGTAATACTTACAAAATATACATTTCAGTTATTTAGAGAATAGAGTTATTTCTAAACTAAAATGTTTAAATAAAAGTGAAATTATTGTTCAAAACTTTATATTGTATGCATATCAAGTTTGTGCATGGTAGAACCTTAAAAGCATAAACGATATATTATATAATGCTCACCATTCAAAACTGTCCCATTAGACTAGTTTGATTTGGTAACTTGATTTGGTTAATCTAATCATATAAAAAGTGAAGGGAATAAATGTAAAGTCATATACTTGACTTCAAAAGAGTCAGGTTATATTACTGCATTATTCTTCAGATGATATGGATATAGTCATATGTTACTATATATATGTTATCATTTCTTAAAATTAAATTGAATTTATTCCTACCTTAATTATTCTGAAATTATTTATACTAAATTGACAAGATTTTGATGAATGATTCTTAGTTTTATCCAGCTCCAATGTTCAAACATTCCTTTCATTTCAATGCCCCTGATAATACAAATAATATAGTTATAGAATAAGGAAGATATGGTTTACAGAATCACATATAAAAATAATTTAAAGATTTATCAATCAATTAAATTAGCATAATATGGGAATAAACAACAAAATGAAAGAAAACAAAATAAATAAGTAAAATTTTAAAAGGATGATTTATTTCCTAAAGTTTTCTGGAAATCTGTAATTTTATCAGAGCAAGTTCTCTCTCAAACATTAATTTCTCATTATGATGACCCCATATGCTTTAGTACACAGTTTCATGAGCTATTATGGTTATATCCCTTCTTTGCTTATATGTCTCCTCAACACAATCGTCTTTTTCCTATATAGTTAAATTTAAATTCACACTGCCATTCAAAATTCTCTCAAATCTTTCCTTTCATCTACATCTAAGCTTCTCTTTTACTTCTCCCCAATAAAAATTCTACCCCACAGTCAGACTGGTATCTTTCCTATCCTCTTAACATGTCATGTCTTGGGCTCTATTTTATTTCCTCATGGTTGCGCATTGCTATAATTAAGACATGAAATTCTCAGATTGTAGCATCTCAGCCTGTTCTCCTGCTGCTATCCTTCTCTGAAATCAATGCCTATGTTATTTTTCTTCAAGTTGCTTCAGCTTTTTTTTTTCTTTTGCCCAAGTTGCCTCATGATATCATTTTTTAAGGGTACATATCACTGACTTCTCATAAATCTATCTCAGCAAAAGCAAATGAACTTCTAGGACAATATTTAGGGAAAAAATACTAACAAGAAAAATTTAAAAAAACACCTGAAATTTATATACATTAAAGTTTTCAACATATTTTCCATTTAAAAAATCTTAATTCATAGCTGAGAGTAGAGTCTTAGAAAGGCTCATTCCCTCTGGTAACTCACCTTTGATCATGCCATTATTTAGTAGTAGAACCCAGGTTAGAACTCTGTTCTCCTATCTCAAAGTCAACTGTTCCTTTCTTTATAACATGAGGTTAATCATTAGTATTTTCATTGTTATTTATTGATGCAATATTTTGGGGGTATTTTGGATCTCTCTAAAGATTGGAATTTCTTGGTTTTTGTTTTATCAACTTGTGACATTAAGACAATTGAAAATAATGCTAGTAAAAGCTCGTTGTTGGTTCTTTTATTAAAAAATAAATAAATATACATATATACATATATATATATATATATTTCTAAAACTGAAAGCTACATCAACCACTAGGCTCTAATAATAAAGTTAATGCAACAACTAGTAGTTAACATTCCTCTGCACTCTAAAAATAAAACTTAAAAAATAATTAATCTCATATGAACTATGGAAATATTTTAATCTTACACAATTTCATTTTCTAAAGTTATTTAGAATTATATGTATTCGTTATTTTTGTTACTCTGGTCACTTTTCAGTCATTGCTTCCTGCTCAATTTGTCACTTAATATTATTAGCTATTAGCACTGACTAATTTTAACTGCTTTTACCCCCCCACCCCACCAAAAAAAATCTGTTGTTTGTACTCCTGCATTTTTAGAGATTTTTTTAGCTGCTAACATAGATCAAAAGTCTTAGGGATATNATATATATATATATAAACTAGGGGTAAAAAAAGAGGATAAAACTACAAGGAATGGGAAGTTAGACATAATGGAGTAAATTTATATTTCATAAAGAAGCGGATGGGGAAAAGAGGGAGAAGACCAATATATTGGAAGGGTGAAAGAAATTGGAGACAGGTAATACTTAAATCTTACATGCATTGAAATTGACTCAGAGAGGGAAGAACAATCAGATCCAATGGGGCAGAGAATTATATAGTGCCCTATAGTGAAGTAAAAGAGAAATAAATGGGCTGGTGGGGAGGAGAGCAAAACAAGGTCATTTAAAAGGCACCATAGTAAGAGAGGAATCAATAAGAGTGTAGGTGCTATGAAGGGGAGTAATATTAAGCAAGGGAAAGGGGGGGGAACTGACTAAAAACAAAAAGATGGAGGTGTAAGAAATAAAATGGATATAAAAGGATAGATTTTTAAAATACTAGAGTTTTAAAGGATTTATTGGTATACATTTGAAAAATGAAGCCATATGCCATATTAAGAGTTAGTTTGAAAGACTTGCCATACTTCCACCACTCTGCTGCTTCAGCTGGAAAAGAGAGCCTGCCCTTCCAGACGCCTCCTTTTTATACTTCTCTCTATGTTATTACACTTCCTGGTTATGTGATTACACAACAAGAGTCATGGGAAATGTAGTTTGAAAGAGCCCTAAATGTCCACAGGAAGTTTAGATCAGGGACCTCAAAATTAGTTCAAGGACTCCCAAATTTACAATATAACAGATTGGAGGGTAAGAGGAATAAGAGAAAAGGCAGAATTTAAGGAGGAAGTTAAAATGGAGGGAAATACACAGATAAATCAAACCAAAAAATAAATAAGAAAGAAGTAAGAGAAGTAAATGAAATATTAGAAAAATTAGAGCTAATAGATATCTGGAGAAAAATAAATAAGGATAAAAAGGAATATACCTTCTTTTCAGCAGCACGTGGCACTTATACAAAGATTGATCATGTACTAGGTCATAAAAACATTGCAAGGAAATGTAGGAAAGCAGAAATAATAAACACAATTTGCTCAGACCATAATGCAATAAAAATGATAATAAATAAGCGATTATGGAAAGACAAATTTAAAACTAATTGGAAGCTAAATAATCTAATTCTTCAAAACTGATTTGTCAGAGAAGAAATTAAAGAAATAATTACTGATTTCATTGAAGAGAATGGCAATGAAGAAGCAACTGATCAAAATCTATGGAATGGAGACAAAGTAGTATTCAGGAGGATATTTATATCCCTGAGCGCATATATTAACAAATAATGGAGGGAAGTGGGTCATGCAACTAAAAAAAACTAGAAAGAGAACAAATTAAGAAATCCCAAATTAAAACAAAATTGGAAATTAAAAAAAATTAAAGGACAAATTAATAAAATTGAAAGCAAAAGAACTATTGAACTAATAAATAAGCTAGCAGCTGGTACTTTGAAAAACCAAATAAAATAGGTAAAGTGCTGCTTAATCTAATTTAAAAAAGAAAGATGAAAACCAAATTAACAGTACCAAAGATGAAAAGGGCAACCTCACCTCTAATGAAGTAGAAATTAAGGTGATTATTGAGAACGATTTTGCCCAATTACATGGCAATAAATATGAAAATCTAGGTGAAATGGATGAATATACTTTTACAAAATATACAAATTGCGTAGATTAACAGAAGAGGAAATAGAATACTTAAACAATCACATTTCAGAAAAAGAAATTGAACAAGTCATCAAGGAACTCCCTAAGAAAAACATCCCCAGGGCCAAATGGATTCAGAAGTAAATTCTAGCAAATATTTAAAGAACAACTAATCCCAATACTATACAAATTATTTGACAAAATAAGCAAAGAAGTTTCACCAAATTCCTTTTATGACTCAAATATGTTACTGATTTCAAAGCTAGGCAAATTAAAAACAGAGAAAGAAAACTACAGACCAATCTTCTTAATGAATATAGATGCAAAAACCTTAAATTAAATACTAGCAAAAAGACTCCAGCAAGTTATCATGAGAGTTAATACTATGATCAAGGGGTATTTATAGAAGAAATGCAAGGATAGTTTAATACTAGGAAAACTGCATAATTGACCATATTAAAAAAAAAAAACAAACCAACAGAAATCACATGATCATCTCAATAAATGCAGAAAAAGCCTTGATTAATAGAACACTCTAGAAAGTATAGGCATAGAAGAGCCTTTCCTAAAAATAATAAACAGTGTGTGTGTGTATATATAAAACCATCAGCAAGCATCATTTGCAATGGGGATAAATTTAGAAGCCTTCCCAATAAGATCAGGAGTGAAGCAAGGATGCCCATTATCACCTATATTATTTAACATTGTACTAGAAACTCGAGCAGTAGCAATCAGAAAAGAAAAAGGAATTGAAGGGATTAAAGTAGGCAAAGAGGACACTAAACTCTCACTCTTTGCACGTGATAGGATGGTATACTTAACAAATTGTAGAGAATCAACTAAAAAGCTAATGGAAATAATCAATAACTTTAGCAAATTTGCAAGATACAAAATAAACCCACATAAATCATCAGCATTTATATATCTTTCCAACACAACTCAGCAGCAAGAGTTAGAAAGAGAAATTCCTTTTAAAATCATCCTAGATAATAAAAAATATTTAGGAATCTATTTACAAGATAAACACAGGAACAATATGAACACAACTACAAAACACTTTCCACACAATTAAAACTAGATTTAAATAATTGTAAAAATATTGATTGCTCATTGGTAGGATGAGCTAACATACTAAAAATGACAATCCTACCTAAATTAATTTACTTATTCAGTGTCATACCTATCAAACTACCAAGGAACTTTTTTACTGATTTAGAAAATCACTATAACAAAGTTCATTTGGAAGAACAAAAGATCAATAATATCAAGGGAACTAATGAAAGAAAAATGTGAAGGAAGGTGACCTAGCAGTACCTGATCTTAAACTGTACTTTAAAGAAGTGGTCACCAAAAAAATTTGGTACTGGCTAAAAGAAAGAAGGGATGATCAGTAGAGTAGACTTGGGTTAAATGACCTCAACAAGATAGCACATGATAAACACAAAAATCCTAGCTTTTAGGACAAAAACCCACTAAGTGACAAAAACTGCTGGAAAAATTGGAAAACAGTATGGGAGAGATTAGGTTGAGATCAATATCTCACACCCTAGACCAAGATAAATGCAGAATGGTTGGATGAATTAAATGTAAAGAAGTAAACTGTAAGTAAGTCAGGTGAACTTAGAGTAATATACCTGTCAAATGTATGGGAAAGGAAAGATTTTAAGACCAAGCAAGAGATAGAGAATATTACAAAATGTAAAATGGATAATCTTTATTACATTACATTAAAAATGTTTTTACGAATAAAACCAATGCAACCAAAATTAGAAGCGAAACAAGAAATTGGGAAACAACCTTGATAACATAAACTTCTGAAAAGGTCTAATTATTCGAATTTACAAGGAGTTAAATCAATTGTACAAAAAAAAAATAAGCCATCCCCCAATTAATAAATGGACAAGGGACATGAATAGGCAGTAAATACATGAAAAGGTGTTCTAAATCTCTTATAATTATAAAAATGCAAGTCAAAACCACTCTGAGGTACCACTTCACACTTAGCATACTGGCTAATATGACAACAAAGGAAAATTATAAATATTGGAGGGGATATGGCAAAATTGGGACATTAATGCATTGCTGGTGGAGTTGTGAATTGATCCAACCATTCTGGAAGGCAATTTGGAACTATTCCCCAAAGGGCTTTAAAACACTGCCTTTCCTTTCATCTATCCATACTGCTGTTGAGTTTGTACCCCAAATAGATAAAAAGGAAAATATGTGTACAAAATATTTATAGCTATAATCTTTGTGGTAGCAAAAAATTGGAAAATGAGAAGATATCCTTCAATTGCGGAATGGCTGAACAAATTATGGTATCTGTTGGTCATGGAATACTATTGTACACAAGGGAATAAAGAACTGGAGGAATCTCATGTGAACTGGAATGACCTCCAGGAATTGATGCAGAGAGAAAGGAGCAGATACATAGAGACTGATACACTGTGGCACAATCTAAGGTAATAGACTTCTCTACTACCAGTAAGGCAATAATCCAGGATTCTGAGGGGCTTAGGAGAAAGAATGCTATTCACACCCAGAGAAAGAACTGTGGGAGTGGAAAGACAGAATTAAAACAACTACTTGATCACATGTTTTGATGGGGATATAATTGAGAATGTAGATTCTAAATGATTACTCTATTGCAAATTTTAATAATATGAAAATACTTGATCAATGGAAATATTTTATCAATGATACATGTAAAACCCAGTAGAATTGCTTGTTGGCTATGGAAGGGGGATGGAAGTAGGAAAGGGAAAGAACATGAATCATGTAAGCATGAAAAAATATTTTAATTAATTCATTTAATTAACTTAAAAAAAGAACATGGGGATATTTTACCATATTGAATTCTGTGCTCTCACTGGAAACAATGATAAGTTCTAAAATAGAGCAGAGTTAATTTTATAGTTGTGGTATACATTACATTATGAAAACAATTATGTGTGAATTATGTTTATACTTCTCTCTTCCCTTCCCCTCCAAGCTAAATAATCAATAACAACTAGCAACATGTAGCATTTTAAAATTTTCAAAGCACTTCATAATAATTTTTTCATTGAAACTTTGTCCCTGTAAAAGGGAATTCTTGGTTATCTTTGAGTTCACACTCGTGAAAAGAGAATCCTTTGCTCTCTTTGCCTAGTTGGAGGTAACACATTGGTTGGCAATAACTTTGAATTGACACAAGCTTGAACTAGGTGGGAGAAGCTTGAAAACTACTTAGTGAATTTATACCCTACCTGGTGCTAGGTGAGAGGCCAACAAGATACTTGGAGAGTTCAGCTCTTTTTTCTAAGTCAAATAGTCAGAAACTTGTTCACACCCTCAGAAAGTGTGAACCTTTTTGATGAGCATTCACACCTCCAGAAGGTGAGAACTAGTTCCCACAAAGACCAGCCCCTGGAGAATGCTAGACAATTTGGAAGCTGTGATTGGCCCCTGTGAAAAGGGGCAGGGACAGGAAACCACCATAAAAGTCATGAAGGCAGTCTGTTGGTAAAAGGCTGGTGGAAGGTTGGTGAAAGGCTGGTGAAGGCTGGTGAAGGCTGGTGAAGGTTTCTGGAGAAGGAGAACTTCTGGAGAAGCAAGGCTTCTGGCTGAGTCTTCTAGCTTTCCTGGTTCTTGGAGGAGTGCTGGCTGGGACACTGAGACCTTGGTAAGACTGCTTTCAATATTTTCTTTGGAATTCCACATGGTGAGTTTAAAGACTGAATCTTCTTGAACTTCTCTTAAGGAACCTCCCTTTAGTAGAGACTCTGTGAATGAAGCTTTGCTTCATCCACCTCTGGGCCACTGGCCTTCTACTCTCCACTAAGGGTTAATTATATCTACTTAGGGGATTATAACAATTTACCTACTGTGTTAGATTCCTATTTCTTTATTTCTTCTACCTCTTCTCAATTGTAAATAAATTCCCATAAAATTCAATTTTGACTTGAGGTTATTCCTTAATTGGGGAAATTTCCCCTGGGAACCATCTTTTAATATATATGACCAAAACACCCTTTTCCCCCTTACATCCTACTTCATTGTAGTAACTATTATATAAATTAATAACTCCATTTAGCCTTCAGGGAACTACCTATATTCATCTAAGAGCAGAGATTATTTACAAGGAAAATGGTAATAATAATAATTGGCATTTACATAGCAACTTAAGACTTAAAAATGCCTTATAAATATTATCTCATTAAAAAAACTCATAGATCAGGGTTAAAATTATTTCTATTTTATAGATGAGGAAACTGAGACAGTCTAAATAACTTGACCTGATGAACATAGCTAGTAAGTATCAAAAGTATATCGAACTGTTTCTTTTCTTTTGTTTTTGATAGAATTTGTTTTTGTTGTTTTTCATTTTTTTCTCTGATTCCATGCCCAAAGTAATCTCTATCTACTAAACCACTCTTCTTATCTAAATAATCATAAGTTCATTTAAATATATTGAAGGATGCCACATGAAAGACAGTTTAGACTGTCCCATTTAGGCCCACAGAGCAGAATCAAGAGTAATTAATACATGTAAGAAAAATATGTAAATCTGGTCAAGACACAAGGAAAAGTTTCCTAAAAGTGGAATGAGTTGATTTTGGAGGTTTTTCGAGCTCATCTCACAAAGACTATATCAGGAGCTAGATTTCCTTGTTCAGATACTAATTAGATCATATTTTTTGATTCTTTGATCACGTGAGCTTAGGGAGATCATTTAATCTTCCAGGGGACCTTGGTTTCCTTATCATTAAAATTGGAGTAACACTATCTTCTTCACTGGGTGACTATGAACCTCAAATGAAAGAATAAATTAAAAAAAACAATTGAAATCTAAATGCTAAAGAATTATTAACAAAAACAGAAATATTAATTGAATTCTCATAGCAATAAAAAAGTTATCCTTAAAGGTGAGATCACTAAAATCCCAAAATTTTCAAGATAGTAAAACAAAATGGCACCTGCTTGGACTTTACACTAATTTGTCTTTGTTTACAATATAATATTTCAAACACAGGATTCATATTCAACATAAGAAGGGTTTCTCACAGGAAATTCATTTCAGTTATACATAAGGCTTTCTTAAATAAAATCCTGCACCTTTTTTCATTTATATTAATCACATTGTCCATTAAAACTAAATAGGGTACCTCTGCAAGCAACAATATGAATACAAAACACATTTTTGAAGAGCAGAGAGCCAAGTCACTGATAAACACCAATATATGCTCACTAAACAATTTAAATTTAATCTGATATTTTTTCTAACTATTGAGAGAAAGGAAAAAAAAATTTGGAGTGATTTTTCTTTACCAGATGTTCTTTTATCTTCCTTCTAGATAGTGATGGTAAACTCCTGTCATTATCATTCCAGAACTCTTAGCTCTATAGAAGCAGTTTGTTACCATTAAGGTCCTAGGGATTAAGGGGCAAAAATGAACTATACCTTTCTTAACTGATCTGAATTTTTGTTACAGCTTTTTGACCTTCTATACCACTACTCTGTCTCTGGGGCGTTTAACTCAAAATTAATTTTCTCCTTCATGTTATGTAAATTTTCACAGGGTATGTCTTGAAGCATAACTCATGTATAAAGTGATGTGACTAGTCCTGAATACAGACACAAATTTCAAGTACTGAAAAGGCAATAATATGAATCCAAGAACTGACATATTCAGAATGATCCAAACAGCAAGTGAAAATTAAAAAAAAAAAAGAAAAAGGAAACCATATACTCTAATTAGTTAATTGGATTCATATAGACCCTTAAAATCATTTAATGAGACCAGACTTCCCTTAAGTTATCCTCATTTTTAATGCAATCATTTTTTTTTGTGTAAATAGCCTATGATTGTTTTGAAAAATGCTATAAAAATGACCAATTTTCATTGTGAATAGTAAACCAATAAATTGAGTGTCCTTGTCCTATTTGGCAACCCCCTCCACCCAGATATAACCTAAAACTCTTTCCCTAATATTTTTACATTCTGTTTCCTGTTTTGTGCTCTGAGGCTAAACAGAATAAGACTAATCACCTTTATGCACAAAAACATAAATGTTCAAATAGATAAAGTCAGATATGTTGATCTTTCATTCCCAACCATACACTTTTCTTCTCCATGCTCTATGAGCCTAGTTCTTTCAAGGAATGATGAGATGGCAGAGTTAGTAGTACTCTCACTCTGATGTTAGTTCACCTCTGACCTTGCTTTAACTTGCTATTGTCATTGTATTAAACTTAACATATTACTCCAAATATAAAAATAATAAAAATAAGTCTAACAAACTTGTTAAATTTTCTATCAAAATTTTTAAAAATTAAAACCTGATCAAGTAAATGAACATTAAAACACATATCCTTACCATTTTCAAAGCATTGTGCTAAAGACTGGAAACAGCTACAGAAATGAAGACATTCTCTCTTTATCAGCTTCTACTAGGAAGATATTTTATCTGCCTAATCTATCTATATATTTATCAATCTATCTCACTCTATCTGCATACACACACACACACACACACACACACACACAAGCATATACATAGCACTAATTAAAATATTACCACAAAACAACTAGAGGAGTGAAAGAACCAACAAAGAGACAGAGTGAAACAACTTTCAAGGAAAGAAAAATCTAAAAGGTAGGAAGACCATGTGGGGCACAAGGATGAGAGGAGATCAGAGCAAGCAAGAAGCTGTAGCAAGAATGGAATCAGAAGCTAAGAGCAAGCCACATTCCCCCCACCCCACATCTGCTGACCATTGTTTGGGAACCTATTCCAATCCAACAATCAGACCCTGAGATTCTGCCTGGGCAAATAGTGGTCCAAACCAACATATACCCCTTTAAATTTCAAACCTGTGGTGTAGTCTGGAGCCCCAAGAGAAGGAATTACAGTCTGGGCTTAATATAAGGATTTAGTTTACATATTGTGGTGCTTGATAATACAAAAACTAAGTATTGATCTTTTTGCCTAAGCTCAGGGTGGCCTCCAAGAGAGGTCAATCAAGGGTGTGCCTGATTTAATCAAGTACAGAGCCCCTGACCTGATCAAGAATGGAGTGACATCAAAAGCTTACACCAAAGCCTGAGGAAAGTCTTTAAGCTATCAGCATCTCAAGGGTCAATTGAATCAACAGGGAGAAGAGACTCTCAGATCTCTCAGCCCTCAGACCATCACATTATCTCCCCAAGCCTACCTATAATTAGATGGTAAAAATGATTCAATAATGACAAAAAAGCACCTAACTCTAAAGAAGCTTTATGGAAACAAAGAGCAAGGTAGAGACTCAGAAGGGGACAGTGAAAGCAAAGGAAACACCCGCAAAGTCCAAAAGAAAAATATGGATTGGACTCAGATTCTGGAAGAACTCAAAAGGACATTAAAAACCAATTAAGAGGAGACCTCCAGTTAAGATGGGGGCAGAGTAAGGAGCAGCTACTTGATCTCTTCTAACAGAAGCATACAGGACTCCTCAAGGGGACATAAAAACGAATCCAGATGAACGAAGTGACCCCACAACAGGGCGCAGCATTGAAGGTACGCAGAATCAGGGCATTTCCACGCTATAAAGGGGTGAAACCACTCTCACTAAAATGAGAGAGGAAGAAGCCCCTCTCCCACCCCCACCCCCACTACACACAACACCAAGGCCAGTGCACATGAGTTAAAGCAGATTTGGGGCACCCATTAAGTCACTGGCAGCTCCAGGGCTTGTTCCTGAGAGCAGAAAGACTTAGGACCCCAAGAGGCTAAAGAACACGCACAGACTTTCCTGAGTGCTGGTGCGGGTGAAGGCATTGCCCCATGCGTGGACAAGGATCTCAAAGCACAGGCTTGGACCTTGAGTGGGGACCCTGTGCAGACGGGAGCACGGCTATGGAAGCAGCCCCTGAGACTGCTGAAGGAGCCTCAGGCAAAGGGGCGGATGGTGGGTTACCTGGAGGCTCAACCCCGAGAACAACAAGACCTGAGATCTCAGGAGCCTAGAAAGTGCAGACAGACCCTGAGTGTGAGGACAAAGCTGAGAAGGCGCTGGGCTAATAACAATGGCAAACCAAAATCGAGAACCCCAGAAGAGAAACATTATCAAGAAGAACTCTGTAACACTGGACAACTTTTACACAGAGAAAATAAAGACAACAGAGGAGAACAAACAAGAAATCATATCCAAACCTTCCCAAAACAATGACAACTGGTCACAAGCTATTGAAGACTTAAAATCTGAGATGATGAAAAAGATGGAAGAGATCTGGCAAGAAAATAACAGTTTAAAAGGCAGAATTTCACAATTGGAAAGTGAGGCTCAGAAATCAAATGAACTGATGAACAAATTGAACACCAGAAATGACCAGATTGAAAAGGAAAACTAAAAGATTATAGCTGAAAATCCTTTAAGGCTAGAATTGAGCAATTAGAAGCCAATGATCTCTCAAGACAGCAAGAACAAATAAAGTCAAAAGACTGATAAAATAGAAGGAAACATGAAATATCTCAATGAGAAAGTGACAGACCAAAAAAACCAATTTAGAAGAGACAATTTGAGAATCATTGGTTTTCCAGAAAAAGCAGAAATTAATAGAAACTTGGATTTCATACTAAAAGAAATTATGCAGCAAAATTGCCCTGAATTTCTACAAGAGGGCAATATAGACATTGAAAGGATCCATAGTGTTGTTATTAAAAATGATGAGGGCCGAGATTAGAAGGGATAATGGTATTTTAATAAAAGCCATGCTGATAGAGATAAAATCATTAGACCACATGCCTGTAAGTATTCAAACTGTCACATAAGCCATTTTTACCTTTCATACCTCCATGCTCCCAGTAGTTAAAGTTAAGTTCAAAGTCACTTCCCCCTATTTAAAACAGTCCCTCACCTTGAATACGTAATCCAAAACAGAAAACCCATTGGGAATCACGGGAAATGTAGTTCCAAGTATCCCAAGTGATTTAAAATAACACAATAGATCACCCTCTACACTAGACCCAGAAAGGACAACACCCAGGAATATAATAGCCAAATTCAAGAGCTTCCAAGTAAAAGAAAAAATAATACAAGAAGCCAGAAAGAGACAGTTCAAATATCAAGGAGCACCAATCAGGATCACACAGGATCTGGAAGCCTCCACGCTAAAAGACCTCAAGGCTTGGAATATGATATTCAGAAAGGCAAGAGAGCTGGGCCTTCAACCACGAATCAACTACCCATTAAAACTGACTATATACTTCCAGGGGAAAGTATGGGCATTCAACAAAATTGAAGATTTCCAAGTATTTGCACAGAAAAGACCAGGACTAAATGGAAAGTTTGATATCCAACTACAAAAATCAAGAGAAACATGAAAAGGTAAATAAGAAACAGAAGGGTAAGAAAGAAAACTCATAATTTTTAAAATTTGCCTCTTTAAGGGCTTCAATAAGATCTAATTATCTGTATTCCTATGTGGAGAAATGCTATGTATAATTCTCTGTAGTGAACTCTATTCAGTATTATAGTATTCACTATTACAGCAATTAGAAGAATAATTCATAGGGAGAGGATGGAATACTAAATGGTCTAAGATGGCATGGGGGGTGGGAAAGAGGGGGGTGAGTAGTTGGGGACACCAAAAGAAACTTGAGTGAATACGAAAAATAGGATATTCTATTACACACAAAGAGGGCATGGGAAGGAGAGGGGGCAAATACTATTATAAGAAGGAGAGGAAGAGAGCATTAAGAGGTAATATTTAAACCTTACTCTCAGTGTAATCAACCCAGAGAGGGAAGAGTAGCTACATTATCCATTGGGATAAAAAAAACTCTATCTAACCCTACTGAGAAAGTCAGAAGGGATAAAGCAAGGGGAGCAGGGGAGTGGGGAGGTCATAAAAGGGAGGGGAGAAGAAGGGGAAGGGAATTCATTACATCGTTAAAAATAAAAAGAGGTGAATAACAAGGAAGGGGGTAGAAAGGGAAGTTAATCAAGGGAGTGGATAAGGGATACTGGCTTAAAGCAAACCACTGGCTTATAAGAAAATAGTATAAGAAAAAGGAGTGGGACTAGGGGAAGATACAAAAATGTCAGCGAATGCACAACTGATAATTATAAATCTGAATGTGAATGGGATGAACTCTCTCATAAAAAGGAAGCAAATAGCAGAGTGGATCAGAAACCAAAATCCTACCATATGTTCTCTACAAGAAACAGATATGAGGCGGGTAGACATACACAAGTTTAAGGTTAAGGGCTTGTGCAAAATCTTTTGGGTGTCAAATGAGAAAAAGAAGGCAGGAGGGGCTATTCTGATTTCTGACAAAGCCAAAATAAAAATAGATATGATTAAAAAAGACAGGGAAGATCATTACATCCTGATTAAAGGCAGTATAAACAATGAGGAAATAATACTGCTCAATATGTATGCACTAAGTGGCATAGCAACCAAATTCATAAAGGAGAAACTGGGCAGAGCTCAAGAAAGAAATAGACAGTAAAACCATAATAGTGGGAGATCTACATACTACTCTTTCAGGTCTAGATAAATCAAACAGAAAAATAAATAAGAAAGAGGTAAGAGAAGTGAATGAAGTCCTAGAAATATTAGATTTAATTGATATGTGAAGAAAAATAAATAGGGACAAAAAGGAATACACCTTCCTTTCAGCTGTACATGGTATATTCACAAAGATTGACCATGTAATAGGGCATAGAAACATTGCAAACAAAAGCAAAAGAGCAGAAATAATAAATGTAACCTTATCAGATCATAATGCAATAAAAATAATAATTAGTAAGGGCACCTGGACAGGCAAATCAAAAACCAATTGGAAATTAAACAATATGAGTCTCCAAAACCAGTTAGTCAAAGAAGAAATCATAGAAACAATCAACAATTTCATTGAAGAAAATGACAATGATGAGACATCCTACCAAACTCTGTGGGATGCAGCCAAGGCAGTACTCAGGGGGAAATTTATATCCTTGAGTGCATATATTAACAAATCAGGGAGGGCAGAGATTAATGAATTGGGCATGCAACATAAAAAATTAGAAAGCGAGCAAATTAAAAACCCCCAGATGAAAACTAAATTAGAAATACTAAAAATTAAGGGAGAAATTAATAAAATGGAAAGTAAAAGAACTATTGAATTAATAAATAAGACTAGAAGCTGGTATTTTGAAAAAACAGATAAAATTGACAAAGTACTGGTCAATCTAATAAGAAAAAGGAAAGAAGAAAACCAAATTGACAGCATTAAAGATGAAAAGGGAGACCTTACCTCTAATGAAGGGGAAATTAAGGCAATCATTAAAAACTATTTCACCCAATTATATGGTGACAAATATAACAATTTAGGAGATATGGATGAATATTTACAAAAATATAAATTGCCTAGATTAACAGAAGAAGAAATAGAATACCTAAATAATCCCATATCAGAAGTAGAAATTGAACAAGCCATCAAAGAACTCCCTAAGAAAAAATCACCAGGGCCTGATGGATTCACAAGTGAATTCTATCAGACATTCAAAGCGCAGCTAGTCCCAATACTATACAAATTATTTGATATGATAAGCAAAGAAGGAGTCCTACCAAATTCCTTTTATGACACAAATATGGTACTGATTCCAAAGCCAGGGAGACCAAAAACAGAGAAAGAAAACTACAGACCAATCTCCCTAATGAACATAGATGCAAAAATCATAAATAGAATACTAGCAAAGAGACTCCAGCAAGTAATTAAGAAAATCATTCACCACGATCAAGTGGGATTTATACCAGGAATGCAAGGTTGGTTCAACATTAGGAAAACCATCCACATAATTGACCATATCAACAGTCTAACAAACAAAAATCACATGATTATCTCAATAGATGCTGAAAAAGCCTTTGACAAAATACAGCATCCATTCCTATTGAAAACACTGGAAAGTATAGGAATAGAAGGACCTTTCCTAAAAATAATAAGCAGTATATTCCTAAAACCATCAACAAGCATTATATGCAATGGGGATAAATTAGAAGCCTTCCCTATAAGATCAGGAGTGAAACCAGGATGTCCATTATCACCTCTATTATTCAACATAGTACTAGAAACACTAGCAGTAGCAATTAGAGAAGAAAAAGAAATTGAAGGTATCAAAATAGGCAATGAGGAGACTAAGCTATCACTCTTTGCAGATGATATGATGATCTACTTAAAAAATCCTAGATAATCAACTAAGAAGCTGGTAGAAATAATCAACAACTTTAGAAAAAATGCAGGATACAAAATAAATGTACATAAATCATCAGCATTTCTATATATTTCCAACACATCACAGCAGCAAGAGGTAGATAGAGAAACACCATTTAAAATCACCCTAGACAATATAAACTAATTGGGAATCTATCTACCAAAACAAACACAACAATTGTATGAAAACAACTACAAAGCACTTTCCAAAAAAAAAAAAATAAAACTGGATCTCAACAATTGGAAAGCCATTAATTGTTCATGGGTAGGATGAGCTAACATAATAAAAATGACCATTCTACCCAAATTAATTTACCTATTTAGTGCCATACCTATCAAATTACCAAAAAACTTCTTTCCTGAATTAGGAAAAAGTATAAAAAATTCCATTTGGAATAACAAAAGATAAAGAATATCAAGGGAAATTATGAAAAAAAATGTGAAGGAAGGGGGTCTAGCGGTACCAGATATTAAACTATACTATAAAGCAGCAGTCATCAAAACAATATGTTACTGGCTAAGAGACAGAAGGGAGGATCAGTGAAATAGACTTGGGGTTTATGACATCAGCAATACAATGTATGATAAACCCAAAGAGCCAAACTTTGGGGACATGAATCCACTATTTGACAAAAACTGCTGGGAAATTTGGAAAACAATATGTGAGAGATTATTTTTAGATCAACACCTAACACAGTACACCAAGATAAATTCAGAATGTGTGAATGACTTGAATATAAAGAGGGAAATAAGTTAAGTGAACACAAAATAGTATACTTGTCAGATCTCTGGGAAAGGAAAGATTTTAAAAACAAGCAAGAGTTAGAGAAAATTACAAAATGTAAATTACATGGTTTTGATTATATTAAGCTAAAAAGCTTTTGTACAAACAAAATCAATGTAGTCAAAATCAGAAGGGAAACAACAATTTGGGAAAAATCTTTTTAACAAAAAAACTCTGACAGGGGTCTAATTACTCAAATATACAAGGAGTTAAATCAATTGAATAAAAAAATCAAGCCATTCCCCAATTGATAGATGGGTAAGAGACATTAATAGGCAATTTTCAGGTAAAGAAATCAAATGTATCAATAAGCACATGAGAAAGTGTTCTAAATCTCTAATTATCAAAGAAGTGGAAATCAAAACAACTCTGAGGTATCACCTCACACCTAGCAGATTGGCTAAAATGAAAAAAGGGGAGAGTAATGAATGCTGGAAGGGATGTGGCAAAATTGGTATATTAATGCATTGCTGGTGGAGTAGTGAACTGATCCAACCATTCTGGCTGGCAATTTGGAACTATGCTCAAAGGGCTATAAAAGACTGGCTGCCCTTTGATCCAGCCATACCATTGTTGGTTTTGTACCCCAAAGAGATCATAGATAAACAGACTTGTATGAAAATATTTATAGCTGAGCTTTTTGTGGTGGCAAAAAACTGGAAAAGGAGGGTATGTCCTTCAATTGGAGAATAGCTGAACAAACTTTTATATATGCTGGTGATGGAATACTCTTGTGCTAAAAGGAATAATAAACTGTAGGAGTTCCAGGTGAACTGGAATGACCTCCAGGAACTTATGCAGAGTGAAAGGAGCAGAGCCAGAATAACGTTGTACACAGAGACTGATATACTATGGTAAAATCGAATGCAATGGACTTCTGTACCAGTAGCAATGCAATGACCCAGGACAATTCTGTGGGTTTTATGGTAAAGAATGCTACCCACATTCAGTGGAAGAACTGCAGAAGAGGAAACATATAAGAAAAACAACTGCTTGAACGCATGGGATGAGGTGGACATGATTGGGGATGTAGACTCGAAACTACCACACCAATGCAACTATCAACAATTTGGAAATAGGTCTTGATCAATGAGACATGTTATAACCAGTGGAAATGTGCGTTGGCCATGGGTGGGGGGATAGCAGGGGGTGAAGGAGAAAGTAGGAGCATGAATCATGTAACCATGTTTAAAATGAATATTATTAAATGTTCAAAAAACCAAACAAACAAATGCTGAACTTGTAAGGCAAGAAGAAAAAAAAGAAAACAAAAAAGTCACCAGAATCACATATATCTAGAGAAGACCACAAAGAAGCAATAACATATGGTAGCTGAACTAGTATAAGCTCCCTAGAACCGTACTCTTATACTCTTGCATAGATTACAGCATACTCTCATATGGATGACTCTCTTCAACCTCACTTTGACAACCACACATTAATACTAATCCCAATATATGGTCTGGTGCGACCTATGAGTCAGTGAGGAAATCATTTGTAACAATGCAAATTGGCAACTGTTCTACAACTTAAGTCTTTTTTTTTTTTAAATTTAACTATTACTTTCTGTCCTAGTAACAGTTCTAAAGCAGAAAAGGGACAAAAGCTTGGCAATCAGGGTTAAGTGACTTGCTCAGGTTAATAGACCAGGAAGTATCTGAGGTTACATTTTAACTCATTTCCCCCCCAACTGGGGGTCTAGCACTCTATCCACTCTGCTGCTTAATTGCCCTTTGTAATCTAATCTTAGGTGTCTGGATCACTAAGTGACAGCCACAGCTATGTGGCTAGTATGTGTTAGAGACAGGACTTGAACTCAGATATTCCTTATTCTAATATTAACACTGTCTAATGCACCATGCTATTAACTTCACATAAATACCTTCTCTTTTCATACCCATATATAGGCAGTTTCTTGAGCTCTTCTCCAGTGTACAACTCATGATGCGCCTTTTTAAAGCTTTTGTATCAATCCTTCCAGGGAGGACTACACATATGTTTAGCAAAAATATTTGATTACTTGTGTATTTATGTTATCTATCTCTTCCCAAGGTCTGATATTTAGGACCACACTGTTTCTATGTTAATAGATCATACCACTGGTGCTTCTTTCATTTATTTCATTTATAATCCAAATTCGTCTCTACCTCTACTTTCTTCCAACAATCTAAAATAAAATAAAACTTGTTGTTTCCATAAAAAAACAATTAAGAGGACTTCCGGGTTAAGATGGCGGCAGAGTAAGAAGCAGCTCTAAACCTCTCCTGACCGAAACACACAAAACTCCTCAAGGGGACATAAAAACAAGTCCAGACGAACGGAGGAACCCCACAACAGGGCACAGCGTGGAAGGTACGTGGAAGGTACGTGGAATCGAGACATTTCCAAGCTAAAAAGGGCTCTCACTCAAGCGCGAGCTGAGCAACCGCCCCACCCCCACCCCCTCCACACTCACCTATAGCTCTGAACCCAGCTAAAAAGAAATAGAGCAAGTTTGGGGCACCCATCGAGTCATCAGCAGCTCCGGGACCTGTTCCTGAGAGCAGCAAGACTTAGGACCCCATTAAGTCAAGAACGCACGCGAAAGCTGAGCGCGCGCGCGCGCGGGAGCGGAAGCTGGGAGCGGAGCGCCGGCTGAGCAGAGGCTTGGGTGCCGGCTGAGCAGAGGCGTGGGTGCCGGCTGAGCAGAGGCGTGGGTGGAAGCAAATACAACCAGGAACTAAAGCCCAAGTGGGGAACCAGTGCAGACGGGTATACGACTGTGGAAGTAGCTCCCTGAGACTTGTAAAGAAACCTCCTGCAGAGGTTCAAGCAAGGGAATCCACCAGGGGGCTTGACCTTGGAAAAAACTAAAACTCAGTCCTCAGGAGCCAATAGATCTCAGACAGACACTGAGAGCGAGGATAAACCTGAGAAGCTGCTGGGCTAATGATGGCTAACCAGTTACAGGAAATTCAGAAGAGAAAGAATAATAACAAAAAAAAGAAGTCTTTAACACTCGACAGCTTCTACACAGAGAAAAT